>NW_026728920.1:357500-427500 GCF_030272615.1 Cryptomeria japonica
TTGGTGGGGTTGCGCGCCCTGGTGGGCACCATGGTGCGCACCAAGGAGCGCTCCGAAGTGTGCTCCAAGGTGCGGCGTGCACGAAGTCGGAGCCCGGTTTGCCCCGGGTGCGCACCTCGCGTGCACCTTCGCCGCGGTGGGCACCATGGCGTGCACGAAGTCGGAGCCCGGTTTGCCCCGGGTGCGCACCTCGCGTGCACCTTCGCCGGGGTGGGCACCTCGGCTGGGTTGCGCGCCCTGGTGCGCACCAAGGAGCGCTCCGAAGTGTGCTCCAAGGTGCGGCGTGCACGAAGTCGGAGCCCGGTTTGCCCCGGGTGCGCACCTCGCGTGCACCTTGGCGCGGTGGGCACCATGGCGTGCACGAAGTCGGAGCCCGGTTTGCCCCGGGTGCGCACCCCGCGTGCACCTTCGCCGGGGTGGGCACCTCGGCTGGGTTGCGCGCCCTGGTGCGCACCAAGGAGCGCTCCGAAGTGTGCTCCAAGGTGCGGCGTGCACGAAGTCGGAGCCCGGTTTGCCCCGGGTGCGCACCTCGCGTGCACCTTCGCCGCGGTGGGCACCTTGGCTGGGTTGGGCACCATTGAGCGCTCCGAAGTGTGCTCCAAGGTGCGCACCATGGCCCTCCAAGGTGCGCAGCATGGCGTGCACGAAGTCGGAGCCCGGTTTGCCCCGGGTGCGCACCTCGCGTGCACCTTCGCCAGGGTGGGCACCTCGGTGCGCACACCTTCTCAATGTTTTCTTGCCTTTTCTGGAAATTGGTGAAGGCAGCGCATCAAAGGTGCGCACCTCGGTGTGCTCCGAGGTGCGAACCCGAGAGCGCTCCGAGGTGCCCACGAAGTCGAAAGTCGGGTTAATTGCATTGTTTTCCCCGGGTGCGCTCCGAGGTGCGCAACATCGGTGCGCACCAAGGAGGGCTCCGAAGTGTGCTCCAAGGTGCGCACGATTCGGAGCTCGGTTTGCCCGGGGTGCGCACACCTTGGCTGGGTTGCGCACCCTTTGTGCGCTCCAAGGTGCGCACGAAGTCGGAGCTCGGTTTGCCCCGGGTGCGCACCTTCGCCAGGGTGCGCACCTTGATGCGCACGCCTTGGCTGGGCTGCGCACCTTGGTGGGCGCCATGGTGCGCACCTTTCGTGCGCTCCAAGGTGCGCACGAAGTCGGAGCTCGGTTTGCCCCGGGTGCGCACCTTGGTGGGCGCCATGGTGCACTCCGAGGTGCCCAAGATTGGTGCGCACCAAGGAGCGCTCCGAAGTGCGCTCCAAGGTGCGCAGGTGCGCGCGAAGTCGAAAGTTGGGTTAATTGTCCGGTTTGCCTCGGGTGCGCACCTTGCGTGCACCTTCGCCAGGGTGGGCGCCTTGGTGCGCACACCTTGGCTGGGCTGCGCACCCGGGCGCGCACACCTTGGCACCCGCGTTTCCTTCATTTTAAATTTTTTTTTTTTACAATCTCTCAAGTGGGAAATTCTATAATCTCAACTTTTTTTGCCTTTTCAGGAAACTTTTGAATGGAGCGCATCATTGGTGCGCTCCGAAGTGTGCTCCAAGGTGCGCACCTCTGGTGTGCTCCAAAGCTCTCTCTAGCTGCGTGCACCTGCCCCGGCCGCGCACCCGGCCCCGCCCAGCTTCGCTCACCTGTCCCGGGCGTCTGGTGCGGAACCTTAGAGTAAGAAACATCACCGTGCACCTTGGCCAACGTGCGCGACTCGACCGAGCGCGCACTGGCCGAGGTGCACACCGATTTCACCTGGGTGCGCGCGCAGCACCTCGGGCGCACCGGGGTGCGCGCACAACGCCCGGGTTGCACCGTGGCCTGTGTGCTCGGGGCGCCTCGGGTGCGCGCTCGGTGTCGCCCCCGCGCGCGCGGTAGTGCGGGCAGCGCACCCCGGCCCGGCCCGGCCCCGACGAGAACGCAAACGGGCAAAAGGTTTATTCAAATAGCATTGCGACGCCCGGCGAAAAACTAAGAAAGGGTGCAACACCGGGACTTCCCGGGAGGTCACCCATCCCAGTACTACTCCGGCCCAAGCGCGCTTAACTGCGGAGTTCTGATGGGATCCGGTGCACTAACGCTGGTATGATCGCACCCGTTATGAGCTTGTCGCAGTGTGTACTTAGCAAACCGCGACCCACGTGCGAATCCACCCCGGCCACCCACCCCCGTCGAGGTGCACACCCTCCCTCGCGAAGTGCGCCCCGTTCGCCAAGTGTGAGCCCTGCCCGGGTGCGCGCACCTTGCTAGGGCGTCGGGTGTGCACCCGGCCCGGCCTACGTGCGTGCACCTGGACGGGGCGTCGTGTGCGTGCAGTGTCCCGTCTGCAACGCGGTGCCCACACACCACCTCGGGCGCAACGACCTGCGCTCACATGTGGGCCGAGTGCACCTTGGTGCATGTTCGGGGCGCCTCGGGTGCACGCTCGATCTTGCCCCGGTGCACCAAGGCGCTCGGTTTGCCCCGGGTGCGCACTTGGTGCAAGGTGGGCACCCAAAATAGGGATCAAGCACCAAAACACAAGTTTCGGGATGCAAAATGGGACCCAAGGACCACAAATGCGTTCCAAGACCCATGATGGGTCCACGAGAACAAAAATGTGTTCCGAGACTTAATAAACAAATATTGGGTTTTAGGAGAAGAAACATGCTCTGATGCCCAAAACGAGAATCGACCCCGAAAAGGCCACAGGCCAAAAGTGGGATGCGAGACAAAAAAAAATGGGACCCGAGGACCAAAATTGGGTTCCCAGGTCGAAGACAGGGCAACCGGACAAGAAACGACCTCTAAGGCTCGAAATGAGTCCCGACGACTAAAACTTGACAAGAAGCACCCATCAGGCACCCAACTCGACACCCATGGGATGCCGACCCACCCGGGCTTCCACCTAGCACACCTTGGCACCCACCCACCCTCGCACCCAACCTCGCACCCAACTTAGCACCTTTGAACCCACATTGGCACTCACCCTGACCCTGGCACCTTGGAACCCACATTGGCACTCACCTTGACCCTGGCACCCACCTTTGCACTCACCTTGGGACCCACCCTGGCTCCCACCTCGGCACCCACCCAGACACCCACCTTGGTTCCTTGGCACCCACCTTGGATCCTTGGCACCCACCCCGACACCCACCTTGGCACGCAACTTGGCTACTTGCCACCCACCTTGGCTCCTTGACGCCCACCCCGACAACCACCCCGTGACCTACCCTGGCTAGGGTTGGTGCACACCCACCCTGGTGCCCACCTTGGCACCCACCCCATGACCCACCTTGGCACGCACCTTAGTACCCACCCCGTTACCCACCCTAGGACCCACCCCGTGACCCACCTTGGCCAGGGTGGGTGCCTTGGTGCGCACAACTTGCCTGGGCTGCACACCAGGGCGGGCTCAAGATGGCACCCGCGTTCCGTTTTTTTCACTATCTTTCAAAACGGAAATTTTAAAATCTCGTTTTTTTTTTTTTTTTGCCTTTTCTGGAAATTAGTGAAGGCAGCGCATCAAAGGTGCGCAATGCTGGTGCGAACCCGGGAGCGCTCCGATGTGTGCTCCAAGGTGCGGCGTGCACGAAGTCCGAGCCCGGCTTGCCCCGGGTGCGCACCTCGCGTGCACCTTCGCCGGGGTGAGCACCTTGGCTGGGTTGCGCGCCCTGGTGCGCACCAAGGAGCGCTCTGAAGTGTGCTCCAAGGTGCGGCGTGCACGAAGTCGGAGCTCGGTTTGCCCCGGGTGTGCACCTCGGGTGCGCACCTCGCGTGCACCTTCGCTGCGGTGGGCACCTTGGCTGGGTTGCGCGCCTTGGTGGGCACCATGCAGTGCACGAAGTCGGAGCCCGGTTTGCCCCGGGCGCGCACCTCCGCCAGGGTGGGCACCTTGGTGCGCACAACTTGCCTGGGCTGCGCACCAGGAAGGGCTCAAGATGGCACCCGCGTTCCGTTTTTTTCACTATCTTTCAGAACGGAAATTTTAAAATATCGTTTTTTTTTGCCTTTTCTGGAAATTAGTGAAGGCAGCGCATCAAAGGTGCGCAACGCTGGTGCGAACCTGGGAGCGCTCCGATGTGTGCTCCAAGGTGCGGCGTGCACGAAGTCGGAGCCCGGTTTGCCCCGGGTGCGCCCTGGTGGGCACCATGGTGCGCACCAAGGAGCGCTCCGAAGTGTGCTCCAAGGTGCGGCCTGCACGAAGTCGGAGCCCGGTTTGCCCCGGGCGTGCACCGCGGGTGGGCACCTTGGTGCGCATGCCTTGCCTGGGCTGCGCACCAGGGCGGGCTCAAGATGGCACCCGCGTTCCGTTTTTTTCACTATCTTTCAAAACGGAAATTTTAAAATCTCATTTTTTTTTGCCTTTTCTGGAAATTAGTGAAGGCAGCGCATCAAAGGTGCGCACCTCGCTGCCCACCACGGTGCGCAACGCCGGTGGGCACCCGGGAGTGCTTCGAAGTGTGCTCCAAGGTGCTGCGTGCACGTTGTCGGAGCCCGGTTTGCCCCGGGTGCGCACCTCGCGTGCACCTTCGTCGGGGTGGGCACCTTGGCTGGGTTTGCCCCGGCTGCGCTCCGAAGCGGGGTTATTGGAGCGCCGCCTCTTTTTTTGTCGGAGCGTTTGGTGGGGTTTCTCGCATTGGCTCTTCCCAGGCCCGGTTGCCACCCTGGCGCGCACGAAGTCGGAAGTAGGGTTAATTGCCCGGGTGCGCACCTTTGCCAGGGTGGGCACCTTACCTGGGCTGTGCACCAGGGCGGGCTCAAGATGGCACCCGCGTTCCGTTTTTTTCACTATCTTTCAAAACGGAAATTTTAAAATCTCCTCTTTTTTTTGCCTTTTCTGGAAATTAGTGAAGGCAGCGCATCAAAGGTGCGCACCTCGCTGCCCACCTTGGTGTGCTCTGAGGTGCGCACCCGGGAGCGCTACGAAGTGTGCTCCAAGGTGCGGCGTGCACGTTGTCGGAGCCCGGTTTGCCCCGGGTGCGCACCTCGCCTGCACCTTGGCCGGGGTGGGCACCCTGGCTGGGTTTGCCCAGGGTGCGCTCCGAAGCGGGGTTACTGGAGCGCCCCCTCTTTTTTTGTCAGAGCGTTTGGTGGGGTTTCTCGCATTGGCTCTTCCCAGGCCCGGTTGTTGGGTGCGCTCCCACCCTGGCGCGCGCGAAGTTGGAAGTTGGGTTAATTGCCCGGGCGCGCACCTTCGCCAGGGTGGGCACCTTGGTGCGCACACCTTGGCTGGGCTGCGCACCAGGGCGGGCTCAAGATGGCACCAGCATTCCCTTTTTCTCACTATCTTTCAAAACGGAAATTTTAAAATCTCGTTTTTTTTTGCCTTTTATGGAAATTAGTGAAGGCATCGCATCAAAGGTGCGCACCTCGCTGCCCACCTTGGTGTGCTCCGAGGTGCCCACCACGGTGCGCTCCGAGGTGCCCACCACGGTGCGCAACGCCGGTGCGAACCCGGGAGCGCCCCGATGTGTGCTCCAAGGTGCGGCGTGCACGAAGCCGGACCCCGGTTTGCCCCGGGTGCGCACCTCGCGTGCACCTTGGTGCGCACACCTTGGCTGGGTTGCGCGGCCTGGTGGGCACCATGGTGCGCACCAAGGAGCGCTCCGAAGTGTGCTCCAAGGTGCGGCGTGCACGAAGTCCTAGCCCGGTTTGCCCCGGGTGCGCACCTTCGCCGCGGTGGGCACCATGGCGTGCACGAAGTCGGAGCCCGGTTTGCCCCGGGTGCGCACCTCGCGTGCACCTTCGCCGGGGTGGGCACCTCGGCTGGGTTGCGCGCCCTGGTGCGCACCAAGGAGCGCTCCGAAGTGTGCTCCAAGGTGCGGCGTGCACGAAGTCGGAGCCCGGTTTGCCCCGGGTGCGCACCTTCGCCGCGGTGGGCACCCTGGTGCGCACCATGGCGTGCACGAAGTCGGAGCCCGGTTTGCCCCGGGTGCGCACCTCGCGTGCACCTTCGGCGGGGTTGCGCGCCCTGGTGCGCACCAAGGAGCGCTCCGAAGTGTGCTCCAAGGTGCGGCGTGCACGAAGTCGGAGCCCGGTTTGCCCCGGGTGCGCACCTCGCGTGCACCTTCGGCGGGGTTGCGCGCCCTGGTGGGCACCATGGTGCGCACCAAGGAGCGCTCCGAAGTGTGCTCCAAGGTGCGGCGTGCACGAAGTCGGAGCCCGGTTTGCCCCGGGTGCGCACCTCGCGTGCACCTTCGCCGCGGTGGGCACCATGGCGTGCACGAAGTCGGAGCCCGGTTTGCCCCGGGTGCGCACCTCGCGTGCACCTTCGCCGGGGTGGGCACCTCGGCTGGGTTGCGCGCCCTGGTGCGCACCAAGGAGCGCTCCGAAGTGTGCTCCAAGGTGCGGCGTGCACGAAGTCGGAGCCCGGTTTGCCCCGGGTGCGCACCTCGCGTGCACCTTCGCCGCGGTGGGCACCATGGCGTGCACGAAGTCGGAGCCCGGTTTGCCCCGGGTGCGCACCCCGCGTGCACCTTCGCCGGGGTGGGCACCTCGGCTGGGTTGCGCGCCCTGGTGCGCACCAAGGAGCGCTCCGAAGTGTGCTCCAAGGTGCGGCGTGCACGAAGTCGGAGCCCGGTTTGCCCCGGGTGCGCACCTCGCGTGCACCTTCGCCGCGGTGGGCACCTTGGCTGGGTTGGGCACCATTGAGCGCTCCGAAGTGTGCTCCAAGGTGCGCACCATGGCCCTCCAAGGTGCGCAGCATGGCGTGCACGAAGTCGGAGCCCGGTTTGCCCCGGGTGCGCACCTCGCGTGCACCTTCGCCAGGGTGGGCACCTCGGTGCGCACACCTTCTCAATGTTTTCTTGCCTTTTCTGGAAATTGGTGAAGGCAGCGCATCAAAGGTGCGCACCTCGGTGTGCTCCGAGGTGCGAACCCGAGAGCGCTCCGAGGTGCCCACGAAGTCGAAAGTCGGGTTAATTGCATTGTTTTCCCCGGGTGCGCTCCGAGGTGCGCAACATCGGTGCGCACCAAGGAGGGCTCCGAAGTGTGCTCCAAGGTGCGCACGATTCGGAGCTCGGTTTGCCCGGGGTGCGCACACCTTGGCTGGGTTGCGCACCCTTTGTGCGCTCCAAGGTGCGCACGAAGTCGGAGCTCGGTTTGCCCCGGGTGCGCACCTTCGCCAGGGTGCGCACCTTGATGCGCACGCCTTGGCTGGGCTGCGCACCTTGGTGGGCGCCATGGTGCGCACCTTTCGTGCGCTCCAAGGTGCGCACGAAGTCGGAGCTCGGTTTGCCCCGGGTGCGCACCTTGGTGGGCGCCATGGTGCACTCCGAGGTGCCCAAGATTGGTGTGCACCAAGGAGCGCTCCGAAGTGCGCTCCAAGGTGCGCAGGTGCGCGCGAAGTCGAAAGTTGGGTTAATTGTCCGGTTTGCCTCGGGTGCGCACCTTGCGTGCACCTTCGCCAGGGTGGGCGCCTTGGTGCGCACACCTTGGCTGGGCTGCGCACCCGGGCGCGCACACCTTGGCACCCGCGTTTCCTTCATTTTAAATTTTTTTTTTTTACAATCTCTCAAGTGGGAAATTCTATAATCTCAACTTTTTTTGCCTTTTCAGGAAACTTTTGAATGGAGCGCATCATTGGTGCGCTCCGAAGTGTGCTCCAAGGTGCGCACCTCTGGTGTGCTCCAAAGCTCTTTCCAGCTGCGTGCACCTGCCCCGGCCGCGCACCCGGCCCCGCCCAGCTTCGCTCACCTGTCCCGGGCGTCTGGTGCGGAACCTTAGAGTAAGAAACATCACCGTGCACCTTGGCCAACGTGCGCGACTCGACCGAGCGCGCACTGGCCGAGGTGCACACCGATTTCACCTGGGTGCGCGCGCAGCACCTCGGGCGCACCGGGGTGCGCGCACAACGCCCGGGTTGCACCGTGGCCTGTGTGCTCGGGGCGCCTCGGGTGCGCGCTCGGTGTCGCCCCCGCGCGCGCGGTAGTGCGGGCAGCGCACCCCGGCCCGGCCCGGCCCCGACGAGAACGCAAACGGGCAAAAGGTTTATTCAAATAGCATTGCGACGCCCGGCGAAAAACTAAGAAAGGGTGCAACACCGGGACTTCCCGGGAGGTCACCCATCCCAGTACTACTCCGGCCCAAGCGCGCTTAACTGCGGAGTTCTGATGGGATCCGGTGCACTAACGCTGGTATGATCGCACCCGTTATGAGCTTGTCGCAGTGTGTACTTAGCAAACCGCGACCCACGTGCGAATCCACCCCGGCCACCCACCCCCGTCGAGGTGCACACCCTCCCTCGCGAAGTGCGCCCCGTTCGCCAAGTGTGAGCCCTGCCCGGGTGCGCGCACCTTGCTAGGGCGTCGGGTGTGCACCCGGCCCGGCCTACGTGCGTGCACCTGGACGGGGCGTCGTGTGCGTGCAGTGTCCCGTCTGCAACGCGGTGCCCACACACCACCTCGGGCGCAACGACCTGCGCTCACATGTGGGCCGAGTGCACCTTGGTGCATGTTCGGGGCGCCTCGGGTGCACGCTCGATCTTGCCCCGGTGCACCAAGGCGCTCGGTTTGCCCCGGGTGCGCACTTGGTGCAAGGTGGGCACCCAAAATAGGGATCAAGCACCAAAACACAAGTTTCGGGATGCAAAATGGGACCCAAGGACCACAAATGCGTTCCAAGACCCATGATGGGTCCACGAGAACAAAAATGTGTTCCGAGACTTAATAAACAAATATTGGGTTTTAGGAGAAGAAACATGCTCTGATGCCCAAAACGAGAATCGACCCCGAAAAGGCCACAGGCCAAAAGTGGGATGCGAGACAAAAAAAAATGGGACCCGAGGACCAAAATTGGGTTCCCAGGTCGAAGACAGGGCAACCGGACAAGAAACGACCTCTAAGGCTCGAAATGAGTCCCGACGACTAAAACTTGACAAGAAGCACCCATCAGGCACCCAACTCGACACCCATGGGATGCCGACCCACCCGGGCTTCCACCTAGCACACCTTGGCACCCACCCACCCTCGCACCCAACCTCGCACCCAACTTAGCACCTTTGAACCCACATTGGCACTCACCCTGACCCTGGCACCTTGGAACCCACATTGGCACTCACCTTGACCCTGGCACCCACCTTTGCACTCACCTTGGGACCCACCCTGGCTCCCACCTCGGCACCCACCCAGACACCCACCTTGGTTCCTTGGCACCCACCTTGGATCCTTGGCACCCACCCCGACACCCACCTTGGCACGCAACTTGGCTACTTGCCACCCACCTTGGCTCCTTGACGCCCACCCCGACAACCACCCCGTGACCTACCCTGGCTAGGGTTGGTGCACACCCACCCTGGTGCCCACCTTGGCACCCACCCCATGACCCACCTTGGCACGCACCTTAGTACCCACCCCGTTACCCACCCTAGGACCCACCCCGTGACCCACCTTGGCCAGGGTGGGTGCCTTGGTGCGCACAACTTGCCTGGGCTGCACACCAGGGCGGGCTCAAGATGGCACCCGCGTTCCGTTTTTTTCACTATCTTTCAAAACGGAAATTTTAAAATCTCGTTTTTTTTTTTTTTTTGCCTTTTCTGGAAATTAGTGAAGGCAGCGCATCAAAGGTGCGCAATGCTGGTGCGAACCCGGGAGCGCTCCGATGTGTGCTCCAAGGTGCGGCGTGCACGAAGTCCGAGCCCGGCTTGCCCCGGGTGCGCACCTCGCGTGCACCTTCGCCGGGGTGAGCACCTTGGCTGGGTTGCGCGCCCTGGTGCGCACCAAGGAGCGCTCTGAAGTGTGCTCCAAGGTGCGGCGTGCACGAAGTCGGAGCTCGGTTTGCCCCGGGTGCGCACCTCGCGTGCACCTTCGCTGCGGTGGGCACCTTGGCTGGGTTGCGCGCCTTGGTGGGCACCATGCAGTGCACGAAGTCGGAGCCCGGTTTGCCCCGGGCGCGCACCTCCGCCAGGGTGGGCACCTTGGTGCGCACAACTTGCCTGGGCTGCGCACCAGGAAGGGCTCAAGATGGCACCCGCGTTCCGTTTTTTTCACTATCTTTCAGAACGGAAATTTTAAAATATCGTTTTTTTTTGCCTTTTCTGGAAATTAGTGAAGGCAGCGCATCAAAGGTGCGCAACGCTGGTGCGAACCTGGGAGCGCTCCGATGTGTGCTCCAAGGTGCGGCGTGCACGAAGTCGGAGCCCGGTTTGCCCCGGGTGCGCCCTGGTGGGCACCATGGTGCGCACCAAGGAGCGCTCCGAAGTGTGCTCCAAGGTGCGGCCTGCACGAAGTCGGAGCCCGGTTTGCCCCGGGCGTGCACCGCGGGTGGGCACCTTGGTGCGCATGCCTTGCCTGGGCTGCGCACCAGGGCGGGCTCAAGATGGCACCCGCGTTCCGTTTTTTTCACTATCTTTCAAAACGGAAATTTTAAAATCTCATTTTTTTTTGCCTTTTCTGGAAATTAGTGAAGGCAGCGCATCAAAGGTGCGCACCTCGCTGCCCACCACGGTGCGCAACGCCGGTGGGCACCCGGGAGTGCTTCGAAGTGTGCTCCAAGGTGCTGCGTGCACGTTGTCGGAGCCCGGTTTGCCCCGGGTGCGCACCTCGCGTGCACCTTCGTCGGGGTGGGCACCTTGGCTGGGTTTGCCCCGGCTGCGCTCCGAAGCGGGGTTATTGGAGCGCCGCCTCTTTTTTTGTCGGAGCGTTTGGTGGGGTTTCTCGCATTGGCTCTTCCCAGGCCCGGTTGCCACCCTGGCGCGCACGAAGTCGGAAGTAGGGTTAATTGCCCGGGTGCGCACCTTTGCCAGGGTGGGCACCTTACCTGGGCTGTGCACCAGGGCGGGCTCAAGATGGCACCCGCGTTCCGTTTTTTTCACTATCTTTCAAAACGGAAATTTTAAAATCTCCTCTTTTTTTTGCCTTTTCTGGAAATTAGTGAAGGCAGCGCATCAAAGGTGCGCACCTCGCTGCCCACCTTGGTGTGCTCTGAGGTGCGCACCCGGGAGCGCTACGAAGTGTGCTCCAAGGTGCGGCGTGCACGTTGTCGGAGCCCGGTTTGCCCCGGGTGCGCACCTCGCCTGCACCTTGGCCGGGGTGGGCACCCTGGCTGGGTTTGCCCAGGGTGCGCTCCGAAGCGGGGTTACTGGAGCGCCCCCTCTTTTTTTGTCAGAGCGTTTGGTGGGGTTTCTCGCATTGGCTCTTCCCAGGCCCGGTTGTTGGGTGCGCTCCCACCCTGGCGCGCGCGAAGTTGGAAGTTGGGTTAATTGCCCGGGCGCGCACCTTCGCCAGGGTGGGCACCTTGGTGCGCACACCTTGGCTGGGCTGCGCACCAGGGCGGGCTCAAGATGGCACCAGCATTCCCTTTTTCTCACTATCTTTCAAAACGGAAATTTTAAAATCTCGTTTTTTTTTGCCTTTTATGGAAATTAGTGAAGGCATCGCATCAAAGGTGCGCACCTCGCTGCCCACCTTGGTGTGCTCCGAGGTGCCCACCACGGTGCGCTCCGAGGTGCCCACCACGGTGCGCAACGCCGGTGCGAACCCGGGAGCGCCCCGATGTGTGCTCCAAGGTGCGGCGTGCACGAAGCCGGACCCCGGTTTGCCCCGGGTGCGCACCTCGCGTGCACCTTGGTGCGCACACCTTGGCTGGGTTGCGCGGCCTGGTGGGCACCATGGTGCGCACCAAGGAGCGCTCCGAAGTGTGCTCCAAGGTGCGGCGTGCACGAAGTCCTAGCCCGGTTTGCCCCGGGTGCGCACCTTCGCCGCGGTGGGCACCATGGCGTGCACGAAGTCGGAGCCCGGTTTGCCCCGGGTGCGCACCTCGCGTGCACCTTCGCCGGGGTGGGCACCTCGGCTGGGTTGCGCGCCCTGGTGCGCACCAAGGAGCGCTCCGAAGTGTGCTCCAAGGTGCGGCGTGCACGAAGTCGGAGCCCGGTTTGCCCCGGGTGCGCACCTTCGCCGCGGTGGGCACCCTGGTGCGCACCATGGCGTGCACGAAGTCGGAGCCCGGTTTGCCCCGGGTGCGCACCTCGCGTGCACCTTCGGCGGGGTTGCGCGCCCTGGTGCGCACCAAGGAGCGCTCCGAAGTGTGCTCCAAGGTGCGGCGTGCACGAAGTCGGAGCCCGGTTTGCCCCGGGTGCGCACCTCGCGTGCACCTTCGGCGGGGTTGCGCGCCCTGGTGGGCACCATGGTGCGCACCAAGGAGCGCTCCGAAGTGTGCTCCAAGGTGCGGCGTGCACGAAGTCGGAGCCCGGTTTGCCCCGGGTGCGCACCTCGCGTGCACCTTCGCCGCGGTGGGCACCATGGCGTGCACGAAGTCGGAGCCCGGTTTGCCCCGGGTGCGCACCTCGCGTGCACCTTCGCCGGGGTGGGCACCTCGGCTGGGTTGCGCGCCCTGGTGCGCACCAAGGAGCGCTCCGAAGTGTGCTCCAAGGTGCGGCGTGCACGAAGTCGGAGCCCGGTTTGCCCCGGGTGCGCACCTCGCGTGCACCTTCGCCGCGGTGGGCACCATGGCGTGCACGAAGTCGGAGCCCGGTTTGCCCCGGGTGCGCACCCCGCGTGCACCTTCGCCGGGGTGGGCACCTCGGCTGGGTTGCGCGCCCTGGTGCGCACCAAGGAGCGCTCCGAAGTGTGCTCCAAGGTGCGGCGTGCACGAAGTCGGAGCCCGGTTTGCCCCGGGTGCGCACCTCGCGTGCACCTTCGCCGCGGTGGGCACCTTGGCTGGGTTGGGCACCATTGAGCGCTCCGAAGTGTGCTCCAAGGTGCGCACCATGGCCCTCCAAGGTGCGCAGCATGGCGTGCACGAAGTCGGAGCCCGGTTTGCCCCGGGTGCGCACCTCGCGTGCACCTTCGCCAGGGTGGGCACCTCGGTGCGCACACCTTCTCAATGTTTTCTTGCCTTTTCTGGAAATTGGTGAAGGCAGCGCATCAAAGGTGCGCACCTCGGTGTGCTCCGAGGTGCGAACCCGAGAGCGCTCCGAGGTGCCCACGAAGTCGAAAGTCGGGTTAATTGCATTGTTTTCCCCGGGTGCGCTCCGAGGTGCGCAACATCGGTGCGCACCAAGGAGGGCTCCGAAGTGTGCTCCAAGGTGCGCACGATTCGGAGCTCGGTTTGCCCGGGGTGCGCACACCTTGGCTGGGTTGCGCACCCTTTGTGCGCTCCAAGGTGCGCACGAAGTCGGAGCTCGGTTTGCCCCGGGTGCGCACCTTCGCCAGGGTGCGCACCTTGATGCGCACGCCTTGGCTGGGCTGCGCACCTTGGTGGGCGCCATGGTGCGCACCTTTCGTGCGCTCCAAGGTGCGCACGAAGTCGGAGCTCGGTTTGCCCCGGGTGCGCACCTTGGTGGGCGCCATGGTGCACTCCGAGGTGCCCAAGATTGGTGCGCACCAAGGAGCGCTCCGAAGTGCGCTCCAAGGTGCGCAGGTGCGCGCGAAGTCGAAAGTTGGGTTAATTGTCCGGTTTGCCTCGGGTGCGCACCTTGCGTGCACCTTCGCCAGGGTGGGCGCCTTGGTGCGCACACCTTGGCTGGGCTGCGCACCCGGGCGCGCACACCTTGGCACCCGCGTTTCCTTCATTTTAAATTTTTTTTTTTTACAATCTCTCAAGTGGGAAATTCTATAATCTCAACTTTTTTTGCCTTTTCAGGAAACTTTTGAATGGAGCGCATCATTGGTGCGCTCCGAAGTGTGCTCCAAGGTGCGCACCTCTGGTGTGCTCCAAAGCTCTCTCCAGCTGCGTGCACCTGCCCCGGCCGCGCACCCGGCCCCGCCCAGCTTCGCTCACCTGTCCCGGGCGTCTGGTGCGGAACCTTAGAGTAAGAAACATCACCGTGCACCTTGGCCAACGTGCGCGACTCGACCGAGCGCGCACTGGCCGAGGTGCACACCGATTTCACCTGGGTGCGCGCGCAGCACCTCGGGCGCACCGGGGTGCGCGCACAACGCCCGGGTTGCACCGTGGCCTGTGTGCTCGGGGCGCCTCGGGTGCGCGCTCGGTGTCGCCCCCGCGCGCGCGGTAGTGCGGGCAGCGCACCCCGGCCCGGCCCGGCCCCGACGAGAACGCAAACGGGCAAAAGGTTTATTCAAATAGCATTGCGACGCCCGGCGAAAAACTAAGAAAGGGTGCAACACCGGGACTTCCCGGGAGGTCACCCATCCCAGTACTACTCCGGCCCAAGCGCGCTTAACTGCGGAGTTCTGATGGGATCCGGTGCACTAACGCTGGTATGATCGCACCCGTTATGAGCTTGTCGCAGTGTGTACTTAGCAAACCGCGACCCACGTGCGAATCCACCCCGGCCACCCACCCCCGTCGAGGTGCACACCCTCCCTCGCGAAGTGCGCCCCGTTCGCCAAGTGTGAGCCCTGCCCGGGTGCGCGCACCTTGCTAGGGCGTCGGGTGTGCACCCGGCCCGGCCTACGTGCGTGCACCTGGACGGGGCGTCGTGTGCGTGCAGTGTCCCGTCTGCAACGCGGTGCCCACACACCACCTCGGGCGCAACGACCTGCGCTCACATGTGGGCCGAGTGCACCTTGGTGCATGTTCGGGGCGCCTCGGGTGCACGCTCGATCTTGCCCCGGTGCACCAAGGCGCTCGGTTTGCCCCGGGTGCGCACTTGGTGCAAGGTGGGCACCCAAAATAGGGATCAAGCACCAAAACACAAGTTTCGGGATGCAAAATGGGACCCAAGGACCACAAATGCGTTCCAAGACCCATGATGGGTCCACGAGAACAAAAATGTGTTCCGAGACTTAATAAACAAATATTGGGTTTTAGGAGAAGAAACATGCTCTGATGCCCAAAACGAGAATCGACCCCGAAAAGGCCACAGGCCAAAAGTGGGATGCGAGACAAAAAAAAATGGGACCCGAGGACCAAAATTGGGTTCCCAGGTCGAAGACAGGGCAACCGGACAAGAAACGACCTCTAAGGCTCGAAATGAGTCCCGACGACTAAAACTTGACAAGAAGCACCCATCAGGCACCCAACTCGACACCCATGGGATGCCGACCCACCCGGGCTTCCACCTAGCACACCTTGGCACCCACCCACCCTCGCACCCAACCTCGCACCCAACTTAGCACCTTTGAACCCACATTGGCACTCACCCTGACCCTGGCACCTTGGAACCCACATTGGCACTCACCTTGACCCTGGCACCCACCTTTGCACTCACCTTGGGACCCACCCTGGCTCCCACCTCGGCACCCACCCAGACACCCACCTTGGTTCCTTGGCACCCACCTTGGATCCTTGGCACCCACCCCGACACCCACCTTGGCACGCAACTTGGCTACTTGCCACCCACCTTGGCTCCTTGACGCCCACCCCGACAACCACCCCGTGACCTACCCTGGCTAGGGTTGGTGCACACCCACCCTGGTGCCCACCTTGGCACCCACCCCATGACCCACCTTGGCACGCACCTTAGTACCCACCCCGTTACCCACCCTAGGACCCACCCCGTGACCCACCTTGGCCAGGGTGGGTGCCTTGGTGCGCACAACTTGCCTGGGCTGCACACCAGGGCGGGCTCAAGATGGCACCCGCGTTCCGTTTTTTTCACTATCTTTCAAAACGGAAATTTTAAAATCTCGTTTTTTTTTTTTTTTTGCCTTTTCTGGAAATTAGTGAAGGCAGCGCATCAAAGGTGCGCAATGCTGGTGCGAACCCGGGAGCGCTCCGATGTGTGCTCCAAGGTGCGGCGTGCACGAAGTCCGAGCCCGGCTTGCCCCGGGTGCGCACCTCGCGTGCACCTTCGCCGGGGTGAGCACCTTGGCTGGGTTGCGCGCCCTGGTGCGCACCAAGGAGCGCTCTGAAGTGTGCTCCAAGGTGCGGCGTGCACGAAGTCGGAGCTCGGTTTGCCCCGGGTGTGCACCTCGGGTGCGCACCTCGCGTGCACCTTCGCTGCGGTGGGCACCTTGGCTGGGTTGCGCGCCTTGGTGGGCACCATGCAGTGCACGAAGTCGGAGCCCGGTTTGCCCCGGGCGCGCACCTCCGCCAGGGTGGGCACCTTGGTGCGCACAACTTGCCTGGGCTGCGCACCAGGAAGGGCTCAAGATGGCACCCGCGTTCCGTTTTTTTCACTATCTTTCAGAACGGAAATTTTAAAATATCGTTTTTTTTTGCCTTTTCTGGAAATTAGTGAAGGCAGCGCATCAAAGGTGCGCAACGCTGGTGCGAACCTGGGAGCGCTCCGATGTGTGCTCCAAGGTGCGGCGTGCACGAAGTCGGAGCCCGGTTTGCCCCGGGTGCGCCCTGGTGGGCACCATGGTGCGCACCAAGGAGCGCTCCGAAGTGTGCTCCAAGGTGCGGCCTGCACGAAGTCGGAGCCCGGTTTGCCCCGGGCGTGCACCGCGGGTGGGCACCTTGGTGCGCATGCCTTGCCTGGGCTGCGCACCAGGGCGGGCTCAAGATGGCACCCGCGTTCCGTTTTTTTCACTATCTTTCAAAACGGAAATTTTAAAATCTCATTTTTTTTTGCCTTTTCTGGAAATTAGTGAAGGCAGCGCATCAAAGGTGCGCACCTCGCTGCCCACCACGGTGCGCAACGCCGGTGGGCACCCGGGAGTGCTTCGAAGTGTGCTCCAAGGTGCTGCGTGCACGTTGTCGGAGCCCGGTTTGCCCCGGGTGCGCACCTCGCGTGCACCTTCGTCGGGGTGGGCACCTTGGCTGGGTTTGCCCCGGCTGCGCTCCGAAGCGGGGTTATTGGAGCGCCGCCTCTTTTTTTGTCGGAGCGTTTGGTGGGGTTTCTCGCATTGGCTCTTCCCAGGCCCGGTTGCCACCCTGGCGCGCACGAAGTCGGAAGTAGGGTTAATTGCCCGGGTGCGCACCTTTGCCAGGGTGGGCACCTTACCTGGGCTGTGCACCAGGGCGGGCTCAAGATGGCACCCGCGTTCCGTTTTTTTCACTATCTTTCAAAACGGAAATTTTAAAATCTCCTCTTTTTTTTGCCTTTTCTGGAAATTAGTGAAGGCAGCGCATCAAAGGTGCGCACCTCGCTGCCCACCTTGGTGTGCTCTGAGGTGCGCACCCGGGAGCGCTACGAAGTGTGCTCCAAGGTGCGGCGTGCACGTTGTCGGAGCCCGGTTTGCCCCGGGTGCGCACCTCGCCTGCACCTTGGCCGGGGTGGGCACCCTGGCTGGGTTTGCCCAGGGTGCGCTCCGAAGCGGGGTTACTGGAGCGCCCCCTCTTTTTTTGTCAGAGCGTTTGGTGGGGTTTCTCGCATTGGCTCTTCCCAGGCCCGGTTGTTGGGTGCGCTCCCACCCTGGCGCGCGCGAAGTTGGAAGTTGGGTTAATTGCCCGGGCGCGCACCTTCGCCAGGGTGGGCACCTTGGTGCGCACACCTTGGCTGGGCTGCGCACCAGGGCGGGCTCAAGATGGCACCAGCATTCCCTTTTTCTCACTATCTTTCAAAACGGAAATTTTAAAATCTCGTTTTTTTTTGCCTTTTATGGAAATTAGTGAAGGCATCGCATCAAAGGTGCGCACCTCGCTGCCCACCTTGGTGTGCTCCGAGGTGCCCACCACGGTGCGCTCCGAGGTGCCCACCACGGTGCGCAACGCCGGTGCGAACCCGGGAGCGCCCCGATGTGTGCTCCAAGGTGCGGCGTGCACGAAGCCGGACCCCGGTTTGCCCCGGGTGCGCACCTCGCGTGCACCTTGGTGCGCACACCTTGGCTGGGTTGCGCGGCCTGGTGGGCACCATGGTGCGCACCAAGGAGCGCTCCGAAGTGTGCTCCAAGGTGCGGCGTGCACGAAGTCCTAGCCCGGTTTGCCCCGGGTGCGCACCTTCGCCGCGGTGGGCACCATGGCGTGCACGAAGTCGGAGCCCGGTTTGCCCCGGGTGCGCACCTCGCGTGCACCTTCGCCGGGGTGGGCACCTCGGCTGGGTTGCGCGCCCTGGTGCGCACCAAGGAGCGCTCCGAAGTGTGCTCCAAGGTGCGGCGTGCACGAAGTCGGAGCCCGGTTTGCCCCGGGTGCGCACCTTCGCCGCGGTGGGCACCCTGGTGCGCACCATGGCGTGCACGAAGTCGGAGCCCGGTTTGCCCCGGGTGCGCACCTCGCGTGCACCTTCGGCGGGGTTGCGCGCCCTGGTGCGCACCAAGGAGCGCTCCGAAGTGTGCTCCAAGGTGCGGCGTGCACGAAGTCGGAGCCCGGTTTGCCCCGGGTGCGCACCTCGCGTGCACCTTCGGCGGGGTTGCGCGCCCTGGTGGGCACCATGGTGCGCACCAAGGAGCGCTCCGAAGTGTGCTCCAAGGTGCGGCGTGCACGAAGTCGGAGCCCGGTTTGCCCCGGGTGCGCACCTCGCGTGCACCTTCGCCGCGGTGGGCACCATGGCGTGCACGAAGTCGGAGCCCGGTTTGCCCCGGGTGCGCACCTCGCGTGCACCTTCGCCGGGGTGGGCACCTCGGCTGGGTTGCGCGCCCTGGTGCGCACCAAGGAGCGCTCCGAAGTGTGCTCCAAGGTGCGGCGTGCACGAAGTCGGAGCCCGGTTTGCCCCGGGTGCGCACCTCGCGTGCACCTTCGCCGCGGTGGGCACCATGGCGTGCACGAAGTCGGAGCCCGGTTTGCCCCGGGTGCGCACCCCGCGTGCACCTTCGCCGGGGTGGGCACCTCGGCTGGGTTGCGCGCCCTGGTGCGCACCAAGGAGCGCTCCGAAGTGTGCTCCAAGGTGCGGCGTGCACGAAGTCAGAGCCCGGTTTGCCCCGGGTGCGCACCTCGCGTGCACCTTCGCCGCGGTGGGCACCTTGGCTGGGTTGGGCACCATTGAGCGCTCCGAAGTGTGCTCCAAGGTGCGCACCATGGCCCTCCAAGGTGCGCAGCATGGCGTGCACGAAGTCGGAGCCCGGTTTGCCCCGGGTGCGCACCTCGCGTGCACCTTCGCCAGGGTGGGCACCTCGGTGCGCACACCTTCTCAATGTTTTCTTGCCTTTTCTGGAAATTGGTGAAGGCAGCGCATCAAAGGTGCGCACCTCGGTGTGCTCCGAGGTGCGAACCCGAGAGCGCTCCGAGGTGCCCACGAAGTCGAAAGTCGGGTTAATTGCATTGTTTTCCCCGGGTGCGCTCCGAGGTGCGCAACATCGGTGCGCACCAAGGAGGGCTCCGAAGTGTGCTCCAAGGTGCGCACGATTCGGAGCTCGGTTTGCCCGGGGTGCGCACACCTTGGCTGGGTTGCGCACCCTTTGTGCGCTCCAAGGTGCGCACGAAGTCGGAGCTCGGTTTGCCCCGGGTGCGCACCTTCGCCAGGGTGCGCACCTTGATGCGCACGCCTTGGCTGGGCTGCGCACCTTGGTGGGCGCCATGGTGCGCACCTTTCGTGCGCTCCAAGGTGCGCACGAAGTCGGAGCTCGGTTTGCCCCGGGTGCGCACCTTGGTGGGCGCCATGGTGCACTCCGAGGTGCCCAAGATTGGTGCGCACCAAGGAGCGCTCCGAAGTGCGCTCCAAGGTGCGCAGGTGCGCGCGAAGTCGAAAGTTGGGTTAATTGTCCGGTTTGCCTCGGGTGCGCACCTTGCGTGCACCTTCGCCAGGGTGGGCGCCTTGGTGCGCACACCTTGGCTGGGCTGCGCACCCGGGCGCGCACACCTTGGCACCCGCGTTTCCTTCATTTTAAATTTTTTTTTTTTACAATCTCTCAAGTGGGAAATTCTATAATCTCAACTTTTTTTGCCTTTTCAGGAAACTTTTGAATGGAGCGCATCATTGGTGCGCTCCGAAGTGTGCTCCAAGGTGCGCACCTCTGGTGTGCTCCAAAGCTCTCTCCAGCTGCGTGCACCTGCCCCGGCCGCGCACCCGGCCCCGCCCAGCTTCGCTCACCTGTCCCGGGCGTCTGGTGCGGAACCTTAGAGTAAGAAACATCACCGTGCACCTTGGCCAACGTGCGCGACTCGACCGAGCGCGCACTGGCCGAGGTGCACACCGATTTCACCTGGGTGCGCGCGCAGCACCTCGGGCGCACCGGGGTGCGCGCACAACGCCCGGGTTGCACCGTGGCCTGTGTGCTCGGGGCGCCTCGGGTGCGCGCTCGGTGTCGCCCCCCGCGCGCGCGGTAGTGCGGGCAGCGCACCCCGGCCCGGCCCGGCCCCGACGAGAACGCAAACGGGCAAAAGGTTTATTCAAATAGCATTGCGACGCCCGGCGAAAAACTAAGAAAGGGTGCAACACCGGGACTTCCCGGGAGGTCACCCATCCCAGTACTACTCCGGCCCAAGCGCGCTTAACTGCGGAGTTCTGATGGGATCCGGTGCACTAACGCTGGTATGATCGCACCCGTTATGAGCTTGTCGCAGTGTGTACTTAGCAAACCGCGACCCACGTGCGAATCCACCCCGGCCACCCACCCCCGTCGAGGTGCACACCCTCCCTCGCGAAGTGCGCCCCGTTCGCCAAGTGTGAGCCCTGCCCGGGTGCGCGCACCTTGCTAGGGCGTCGGGTGTGCACCCGGCCCGGCCTACGTGCGTGCACCTGGACGGGGCGTCGTGTGCGTGCAGTGTCCCGTCTGCAACGCGGTGCCCACACACCACCTCGGGCGCAACGACCTGCGCTCACATGTGGGCCGAGTGCACCTTGGTGCATGTTCGGGGCGCCTCGGGTGCACGCTCGATCTTGCCCCGGTGCACCAAGGCGCTCGGTTTGCCCCGGGTGCGCACTTGGTGCAAGGTGGGCACCCAAAATAGGGATCAAGCACCAAAACACAAGTTTCGGGATGCAAAATGGGACCCAAGGACCACAAATGCGTTCCAAGACCCATGATGGGTCCACGAGAACAAAAATGTGTTCCGAGACTTAATAAACAAATATTGGGTTTTAGGAGAAGAAACATGCTCTGATGCCCAAAACGAGAATCGACCCCGAAAAGGCCACAGGCCAAAAGTGGGATGCGAGACAAAAAAAAATGGGACCCGAGGACCAAAATTGGGTTCCCAGGTCGAAGACAGGGCAACCGGACAAGAAACGACCTCTAAGGCTCGAAATGAGTCCCGACGACTAAAACTTGACAAGAAGCACCCATCAGGCACCCAACTCGACACCCATGGGATGCCGACCCACCCGGGCTTCCACCTAGCACACCTTGGCACCCACCCACCCTCGCACCCAACCTCGCACCCAACTTAGCACCTTTGAACCCACATTGGCACTCACCCTGACCCTGGCACCTTGGAACCCACATTGGCACTCACCTTGACCCTGGCACCCACCTTTGCACTCACCTTGGGACCCACCCTGGCTCCCACCTCGGCACCCACCCAGACACCCACCTTGGTTCCTTGGCACCCACCTTGGATCCTTGGCACCCACCCCGACACCCACCTTGGCACGCAACTTGGCTACTTGCCACCCACCTTGGCTCCTTGACGCCCACCCCGACAACCACCCCGTGACCTACCCTGGCTAGGGTTGGTGCACACCCACCCTGGTGCCCACCTTGGCACCCACCCCATGACCCACCTTGGCACGCACCTTAGTACCCACCCCGTTACCCACCCTAGGACCCACCCCGTGACCCACCTTGGCCAGGGTGGGTGCCTTGGTGCGCACAACTTGCCTGGGCTGCACACCAGGGCGGGCTCAAGATGGCACCCGCGTTCCGTTTTTTTCACTATCTTTCAAAACGGAAATTTTAAAATCTCGTTTTTTTTTTTTTTTTGCCTTTTCTGGAAATTAGTGAAGGCAGCGCATCAAAGGTGCGCAATGCTGGTGCGAACCCGGGAGCGCTCCGATGTGTGCTCCAAGGTGCGGCGTGCACGAAGTCCGAGCCCGGCTTGCCCCGGGTGCGCACCTCGCGTGCACCTTCGCCGGGGTGAGCACCTTGGCTGGGTTGCGCGCCCTGGTGCGCACCAAGGAGCGCTCTGAAGTGTGCTCCAAGGTGCGGCGTGCACGAAGTCGGAGCTCGGTTTGCCCCGGGTGTGCACCTCGGGTGCGCACCTCGCGTGCACCTTCGCTGCGGTGGGCACCTTGGCTGGGTTGCGCGCCTTGGTGGGCACCATGCAGTGCACGAAGTCGGAGCCCGGTTTGCCCCGGGCGCGCACCTCCGCCAGGGTGGGCACCTTGGTGCGCACAACTTGCCTGGGCTGCGCACCAGGAAGGGCTCAAGATGGCACCCGCGTTCCGTTTTTTTCACTATCTTTCAGAACGGAAATTTTAAAATATCGTTTTTTTTTGCCTTTTCTGGAAATTAGTGAAGGCAGCGCATCAAAGGTGCGCAACGCTGGTGCGAACCTGGGAGCGCTCCGATGTGTGCTCCAAGGTGCGGCGTGCACGAAGTCGGAGCCCGGTTTGCCCCGGGTGCGCCCTGGTGGGCACCATGGTGCGCACCAAGGAGCGCTCCGAAGTGTGCTCCAAGGTGCGGCCTGCACGAAGTCGGAGCCCGGTTTGCCCCGGGCGTGCACCGCGGGTGGGCACCTTGGTGCGCATGCCTTGCCTGGGCTGCGCACCAGGGCGGGCTCAAGATGGCACCCGCGTTCCGTTTTTTTCACTATCTTTCAAAACGGAAATTTTAAAATCTCATTTTTTTTTGCCTTTTCTGGAAATTAGTGAAGGCAGCGCATCAAAGGTGCGCACCTCGCTGCCCACCACGGTGCGCAACGCCGGTGGGCACCCGGGAGTGCTTCGAAGTGTGCTCCAAGGTGCTGCGTGCACGTTGTCGGAGCCCGGTTTGCCCCGGGTGCGCACCTCGCGTGCACCTTCGTCGGGGTGGGCACCTTGGCTGGGTTTGCCCCGGCTGCGCTCCGAAGCGGGGTTATTGGAGCGCCGCCTCTTTTTTTGTCGGAGCGTTTGGTGGGGTTTCTCGCATTGGCTCTTCCCAGGCCCGGTTGCCACCCTGGCGCGCACGAAGTCGGAAGTAGGGTTAATTGCCCGGGTGCGCACCTTTGCCAGGGTGGGCACCTTACCTGGGCTGTGCACCAGGGCGGGCTCAAGATGGCACCCGCGTTCCGTTTTTTTCACTATCTTTCAAAACGGAAATTTTAAAATCTCCTCTTTTTTTTGCCTTTTCTGGAAATTAGTGAAGGCAGCGCATCAAAGGTGCGCACCTCGCTGCCCACCTTGGTGTGCTCTGAGGTGCGCACCCGGGAGCGCTACGAAGTGTGCTCCAAGGTGCGGCGTGCACGTTGTCGGAGCCCGGTTTGCCCCGGGTGCGCACCTCGCCTGCACCTTGGCCGGGGTGGGCACCCTGGCTGGGTTTGCCCAGGGTGCGCTCCGAAGCGGGGTTACTGGAGCGCCCCCTCTTTTTTTGTCAGAGCGTTTGGTGGGGTTTCTCGCATTGGCTCTTCCCAGGCCCGGTTGTTGGGTGCGCTCCCACCCTGGCGCGCGCGAAGTTGGAAGTTGGGTTAATTGCCCGGGCGCGCACCTTCGCCAGGGTGGGCACCTTGGTGCGCACACCTTGGCTGGGCTGCGCACCAGGGCGGGCTCAAGATGGCACCAGCATTCCCTTTTTCTCACTATCTTTCAAAACGGAAATTTTAAAATCTCGTTTTTTTTTGCCTTTTATGGAAATTAGTGAAGGCATCGCATCAAAGGTGCGCACCTCGCTGCCCACCTTGGTGTGCTCCGAGGTGCCCACCACGGTGCGCTCCGAGGTGCCCACCACGGTGCGCAACGCCGGTGCGAACCCGGGAGCGCCCCGATGTGTGCTCCAAGGTGCGGCGTGCACGAAGCCGGACCCCGGTTTGCCCCGGGTGCGCACCTCGCGTGCACCTTGGTGCGCACACCTTGGCTGGGTTGCGCGGCCTGGTGGGCACCATGGTGCGCACCAAGGAGCGCTCCGAAGTGTGCTCCAAGGTGCGGCGTGCACGAAGTCCTAGCCCGGTTTGCCCCGGGTGCGCACCTTCGCCGCGGTGGGCACCATGGCGTGCACGAAGTCGGAGCCCGGTTTGCCCCGGGTGCGCACCTCGCGTGCACCTTCGCCGGGGTGGGCACCTCGGCTGGGTTGCGCGCCCTGGTGCGCACCAAGGAGCGCTCCGAAGTGTGCTCCAAGGTGCGGCGTGCACGAAGTCGGAGCCCGGTTTGCCCCGGGTGCGCACCTTCGCCGCGGTGGGCACCCTGGTGCGCACCATGGCGTGCACGAAGTCGGAGCCCGGTTTGCCCCGGGTGCGCACCTCGCGTGCACCTTCGGCGGGGTTGCGCGCCCTGGTGCGCACCAAGGAGCGCTCCGAAGTGTGCTCCAAGGTGCGGCGTGCACGAAGTCGGAGCCCGGTTTGCCCCGGGTGCGCACCTCGCGTGCACCTTCGGCGGGGTTGCGCGCCCTGGTGGGCACCATGGTGCGCACCAAGGAGCGCTCCGAAGTGTGCTCCAAGGTGCGGCGTGCACGAAGTCGGAGCCCGGTTTGCCCCGGGTGCGCACCTCGCGTGCACCTTCGCCGCGGTGGGCACCATGGCGTGCACGAAGTCGGAGCCCGGTTTGCCCCGGGTGCGCACCTCGCGTGCACCTTCGCCGGGGTGGGCACCTCGGCTGGGTTGCGCGCCCTGGTGCGCACCAAGGAGCGCTCCGAAGTGTGCTCCAAGGTGCGGCGTGCACGAAGTCGGAGCCCGGTTTGCCCCGGGTGCGCACCTCGCGTGCACCTTCGCCGCGGTGGGCACCATGGCGTGCACGAAGTCGGAGCCCGGTTTGCCCCGGGTGCGCACCCCGCGTGCACCTTCGCCGGGGTGGGCACCTCGGCTGGGTTGCGCGCCCTGGTGCGCACCAAGGAGCGCTCCGAAGTGTGCTCCAAGGTGCGGCGTGCACGAAGTCGGAGCCCGGTTTGCCCCGGGTGCGCACCTCGCGTGCACCTTCGCCGCGGTGGGCACCTTGGCTGGGTTGGGCACCATTGAGCGCTCCGAAGTGTGCTCCAAGGTGCGCACCATGGCCCTCCAAGGTGCGCAGCATGGCGTGCACGAAGTCGGAGCCCGGTTTGCCCCGGGTGCGCACCTCGCGTGCACCTTCGCCAGGGTGGGCACCTCGGTGCGCACACCTTCTCAATGTTTTCTTGCCTTTTCTGGAAATTGGTGAAGGCAGCGCATCAAAGGTGCGCACCTCGGTGTGCTCCGAGGTGCGAACCCGAGAGCGCTCCGAGGTGCCCACGAAGTCGAAAGTCGGGTTAATTGCATTGTTTTCCCCGGGTGCGCTCCGAGGTGCGCAACATCGGTGCGCACCAAGGAGGGCTCCGAAGTGTGCTCCAAGGTGCGCACGATTCGGAGCTCGGTTTGCCCGGGGTGCGCACACCTTGGCTGGGTTGCGCACCCTTTGTGCGCTCCAAGGTGCGCACGAAGTCGGAGCTCGGTTTGCCCCGGGTGCGCACCTTCGCCAGGGTGCGCACCTTGATGCGCACGCCTTGGCTGGGCTGCGCACCTTGGTGGGCGCCATGGTGCGCACCTTTCGTGCGCTCCAAGGTGCGCACGAAGTCGGAGCTCGGTTTGCCCCGGGTGCGCACCTTGGTGGGCGCCATGGTGCACTCCGAGGTGCCCAAGATTGGTGCGCACCAAGGAGCGCTCCGAAGTGCGCTCCAAGGTGCGCAGGTGCGCGCGAAGTCGAAAGTTGGGTTAATTGTCCGGTTTGCCTCGGGTGCGCACCTTGCGTGCACCTTCGCCAGGGTGGGCGCCTTGGTGCGCACACCTTGGCTGGGCTGCGCACCCGGGCGCGCACACCTTGGCACCCGCGTTTCCTTCATTTTAAATTTTTTTTTTTTACAATCTCTCAAGTGGGAAATTCTATAATCTCAACTTTTTTTGCCTTTTCAGGAAACTTTTGAATGGAGCGCATCATTGGTGCGCTCCGAAGTGTGCTCCAAGGTGCGCACCTCTGGTGTGCTCCAAAGCTCTCTCCAGCTGCGTGCACCTGCCCCGGCCGCGCACCCGGCCCCGCCCAGCTTCGCTCACCTGTCCCGGGCGTCTGGTGCGGAACCTTAGAGTAAGAAACATCACCGTGCACCTTGGCCAACGTGCGCGACTCGACCGAGCGCGCACTGGCCGAGGTGCACACCGATTTCACCTGGGTGCGCGCGCAGCACCTCGGGCGCACCGGGGTGCGCGCACAACGCCCGGGTTGCACCGTGGCCTGTGTGCTCGGGGCGCCTCGGGTGCGCGCTCGGTGTCGCCCCCGCGCGCGCGGTAGTGCGGGCAGCGCACCCCGGCCCGGCCCGGCCCCGACGAGAACGCAAACGGGCAAAAGGTTTATTCAAATAGCATTGCGACGCCCGGCGAAAAACTAAGAAAGGGTGCAACACCGGGACTTCCCGGGAGGTCACCCATCCCAGTACTACTCCGGCCCAAGCGCGCTTAACTGCGGAGTTCTGATGGGATCCGGTGCACTAACGCTGGTATGATCGCACCCGTTATGAGCTTGTCGCAGTGTGTACTTAGCAAACCGCGACCCACGTGCGAATCCACCCCGGCCACCCACCCCCGTCGAGGTGCACACCCTCCCTCGCGAAGTGCGCCCCGTTCGCCAAGTGTGAGCCCTGCCCGGGTGCGCGCACCTTGCTAGGGCGTCGGGTGTGCACCCGGCCCGGCCTACGTGCGTGCACCTGGACGGGGCGTCGTGTGCGTGCAGTGTCCCGTCTGCAACGCGGTGCCCACACACCACCTCGGGCGCAACGACCTGCGCTCACATGTGGGCCGAGTGCACCTTGGTGCATGTTCGGGGCGCCTCGGGTGCACGCTCGATCTTGCCCCGGTGCACCAAGGCGCTCGGTTTGCCCCGGGTGCGCACTTGGTGCAAGGTGGGCACCCAAAATAGGGATCAAGCACCAAAACACAAGTTTCGGGATGCAAAATGGGACCCAAGGACCACAAATGCGTTCCAAGACCCATGATGGGTCCACGAGAACAAAAATGTGTTCCGAGACTTAATAAACAAATATTGGGTTTTAGGAGAAGAAACATGCTCTGATGCCCAAAACGAGAATCGACCCCGAAAAGGCCACAGGCCAAAAGTGGGATGCGAGACAAAAAAAAATGGGACCCGAGGACCAAAATTGGGTTCCCAGGTCGAAGACAGGGCAACCGGACAAGAAACGACCTCTAAGGCTCGAAATGAGTCCCGACGACTAAAACTTGACAAGAAGCACCCATCAGGCACCCAACTCGACACCCATGGGATGCCGACCCACCCGGGCTTCCACCTAGCACACCTTGGCACCCACCCACCCTCGCACCCAACCTCGCACCCAACTTAGCACCTTTGAACCCACATTGGCACTCACCCTGACCCTGGCACCTTGGAACCCACATTGGCACTCACCTTGACCCTGGCACCCACCTTTGCACTCACCTTGGGACCCACCCTGGCTCCCACCTCGGCACCCACCCAGACACCCACCTTGGTTCCTTGGCACCCACCTTGGATCCTTGGCACCCACCCCGACACCCACCTTGGCACGCAACTTGGCTACTTGCCACCCACCTTGGCTCCTTGACGCCCACCCCGACAACCACCCCGTGACCTACCCTGGCTAGGGTTGGTGCACACCCACCCTGGTGCCCACCTTGGCACCCACCCCATGACCCACCTTGGCACGCACCTTAGTACCCACCCCGTTACCCACCCTAGGACCCACCCCGTGACCCACCTTGGCCAGGGTGGGTGCCTTGGTGCGCACAACTTGCCTGGGCTGCACACCAGGGCGGGCTCAAGATGGCACCCGCGTTCCGTTTTTTTCACTATCTTTCAAAACGGAAATTTTAAAATCTCATTTTTTTTTTTTTTTTGCCTTTTCTGGAAATTAGTGAAGGCAGCGCATCAAAGGTGCGCAATGCTGGTGCGAACCCGGGAGCGCTCCGATGTGTGCTCCAAGGTGCGGCGTGCACGAAGTCCGAGCCCGGCTTGCCCCGGGTGCGCACCTCGCGTGCACCTTCGCCGGGGTGAGCACCTTGGCTGGGTTGCGCGCCCTGGTGCGCACCAAGGAGCGCTCTGAAGTGTGCTCCAAGGTGCGGCGTGCACGAAGTCGGAGCTCGGTTTGCCCCGGGTGTGCACCTCGGGTGCGCACCTCGCGTGCACCTTCGCTGCGGTGGGCACCTTGGCTGGGTTGCGCGCCTTGGTGGGCACCATGCAGTGCACGAAGTCGGAGCCCGGTTTGCCCCGGGCGCGCACCTCCGCCAGGGTGGGCACCTTGGTGCGCACAACTTGCCTGGGCTGCGCACCAGGAAGGGCTCAAGATGGCACCCGCGTTCCGTTTTTTTCACTATCTTTCAGAACGGAAATTTTAAAATATCGTTTTTTTTTGCCTTTTCTGGAAATTAGTGAAGGCAGCGCATCAAAGGTGCGCAACGCTGGTGCGAACCTGGGAGCGCTCCGATGTGTGCTCCAAGGTGCGGCGTGCACGAAGTCGGAGCCCGGTTTGCCCCGGGTGCGCCCTGGTGGGCACCATGGTGCGCACCAAGGAGCGCTCCGAAGTGTGCTCCAAGGTGCGGCCTGCACGAAGTCGGAGCCCGGTTTGCCCCGGGCGTGCACCGCGGGTGGGCACCTTGGTGCGCATGCCTTGCCTGGGCTGCGCACCAGGGCGGGCTCAAGATGGCACCCGCGTTCCGTTTTTTTCACTATCTTTCAAAACGGAAATTTTAAAATCTCATTTTTTTTTGCCTTTTCTGGAAATTAGTGAAGGCAGCGCATCAAAGGTGCGCACCTCGCTGCCCACCACGGTGCGCAACGCCGGTGGGCACCCGGGAGTGCTTCGAAGTGTGCTCCAAGGTGCTGCGTGCACGTTGTCGGAGCCCGGTTTGCCCCGGGTGCGCACCTCGCGTGCACCTTCGTCGGGGTGGGCACCTTGGCTGGGTTTGCCCCGGCTGCGCTCCGAAGCGGGGTTATTGGAGCGCCGCCTCTTTTTTTGTCGGAGCGTTTGGTGGGGTTTCTCGCATTGGCTCTTCCCAGGCCCGGTTGCCACCCTGGCGCGCACGAAGTCGGAAGTAGGGTTAATTGCCCGGGTGCGCACCTTTGCCAGGGTGGGCACCTTACCTGGGCTGTGCACCAGGGCGGGCTCAAGATGGCACCCGCGTTCCGTTTTTTTCACTATCTTTCAAAACGGAAATTTTAAAATCTCCTCTTTTTTTTGCCTTTTCTGGAAATTAGTGAAGGCAGCGCATCAAAGGTGCGCACCTCGCTGCCCACCTTGGTGTGCTCTGAGGTGCGCACCCGGGAGCGCTACGAAGTGTGCTCCAAGGTGCGGCGTGCACGTTGTCGGAGCCCGGTTTGCCCCGGGTGCGCACCTCGCCTGCACCTTGGCCGGGGTGGGCACCCTGGCTGGGTTTGCCCAGGGTGCGCTCCGAAGCGGGGTTACTGGAGCGCCCCCTCTTTTTTTGTCAGAGCGTTTGGTGGGGTTTCTCGCATTGGCTCTTCCCAGGCCCGGTTGTTGGGTGCGCTCCCACCCTGGCGCGCGCGAAGTTGGAAGTTGGGTTAATTGCCCGGGCGCGCACCTTCGCCAGGGTGGGCACCTTGGTGCGCACACCTTGGCTGGGCTGCGCACCAGGGCGGGCTCAAGATGGCACCAGCATTCCCTTTTTCTCACTATCTTTCAAAACGGAAATTTTAAAATCTCGTTTTTTTTTGCCTTTTATGGAAATTAGTGAAGGCATCGCATCAAAGGTGCGCACCTCGCTGCCCACCTTGGTGTGCTCCGAGGTGCCCACCACGGTGCGCTCCGAGGTGCCCACCACGGTGCGCAACGCCGGTGCGAACCCGGGAGCGCCCCGATGTGTGCTCCAAGGTGCGGCGTGCACGAAGCCGGACCCCGGTTTGCCCCGGGTGCGCACCTCGCGTGCACCTTGGTGCGCACACCTTGGCTGGGTTGCGCGGCCTGGTGGGCACCATGGTGCGCACCAAGGAGCGCTCCGAAGTGTGCTCCAAGGTGCGGCGTGCACGAAGTCCTAGCCCGGTTTGCCCCGGGTGCGCACCTTCGCCGCGGTGGGCACCATGGCGTGCACGAAGTCGGAGCCCGGTTTGCCCCGGGTGCGCACCTCGCGTGCACCTTCGCCGGGGTGGGCACCTCGGCTGGGTTGCGCGCCCTGGTGCGCACCAAGGAGCGCTCCGAAGTGTGCTCCAAGGTGCGGCGTGCACGAAGTCGGAGCCCGGTTTGCCCCGGGTGCGCACCTTCGCCGCGGTGGGCACCCTGGTGCGCACCATGGCGTGCACGAAGTCGGAGCCCGGTTTGCCCCGGGTGCGCACCTCGCGTGCACCTTCGGCGGGGTTGCGCGCCCTGGTGCGCACCAAGGAGCGCTCCGAAGTGTGCTCCAAGGTGCGGCGTGCACGAAGTCGGAGCCCGGTTTGCCCCGGGTGCGCACCTCGCGTGCACCTTCGGCGGGGTTGCGCGCCCTGGTGGGCACCATGGTGCGCACCAAGGAGCGCTCCGAAGTGTGCTCCAAGGTGCGGCGTGCACGAAGTCGGAGCCCGGTTTGCCCCGGGTGCGCACCTCGCGTGCACCTTCGCCGCGGTGGGCACCATGGCGTGCACGAAGTCGGAGCCCGGTTTGCCCCGGGTGCGCACCTCGCGTGCACCTTCGCCGGGGTGGGCACCTCGGCTGGGTTGCGCGCCCTGGTGCGCACCAAGGAGCGCTCCGAAGTGTGCTCCAAGGTGCGGCGTGCACGAAGTCGGAGCCCGGTTTGCCCCGGGTGCGCACCTCGCGTGCACCTTCGCCGCGGTGGGCACCATGGCGTGCACGAAGTCGGAGCCCGGTTTGCCCCGGGTGCGCACCCCGCGTGCACCTTCGCCGGGGTGGGCACCTCGGCTGGGTTGCGCGCCCTGGTGCGCACCAAGGAGCGCTCCGAAGTGTGCTCCAAGGTGCGGCGTGCACGAAGTCGGAGCCCGGTTTGCCCCGGGTGCGCACCTCGCGTGCACCTTCGCCGCGGTGGGCACCTTGGCTGGGTTGGGCACCATTGAGCGCTCCGAAGTGTGCTCCAAGGTGCGCACCATGGCCCTCCAAGGTGCGCAGCATGGCGTGCACGAAGTCGGAGCCCGGTTTGCCCCGGGTGCGCACCTCGCGTGCACCTTCGCCAGGGTGGGCACCTCGGTGCGCACACCTTCTCAATGTTTTCTTGCCTTTTCTGGAAATTGGTGAAGGCAGCGCATCAAAGGTGCGCACCTCGGTGTGCTCCGAGGTGCGAACCCGAGAGCGCTCCGAGGTGCCCACGAAGTCGAAAGTCGGGTTAATTGCATTGTTTTCCCCGGGTGCGCTCCGAGGTGCGCAACATCGGTGCGCACCAAGGAGGGCTCCGAAGTGTGCTCCAAGGTGCGCACGATTCGGAGCTCGGTTTGCCCGGGGTGCGCACACCTTGGCTGGGTTGCGCACCCTTTGTGCGCTCCAAGGTGCGCACGAAGTCGGAGCTCGGTTTGCCCCGGGTGCGCACCTTCGCCAGGGTGCGCACCTTGATGCGCACGCCTTGGCTGGGCTGCGCACCTTGGTGGGCGCCATGGTGCGCACCTTTCGTGCGCTCCAAGGTGCGCACGAAGTCGGAGCTCGGTTTGCCCCGGGTGCGCACCTTGGTGGGCGCCATGGTGCACTCCGAGGTGCCCAAGATTGGTGCGCACCAAGGAGCGCTCCGAAGTGCGCTCCAAGGTGCGCAGGTGCGCGCGAAGTCGAAAGTTGGGTTAATTGTCCGGTTTGCCTCGGGTGCGCACCTTGCGTGCACCTTCGCCAGGGTGGGCGCCTTGGTGCGCACACCTTGGCTGGGCTGCGCACCCGGGCGCGCACACCTTGGCACCCGCGTTTCCTTCATTTTAAATTTTTTTTTTTTACAATCTCTCAAGTGGGAAATTCTATAATCTCAACTTTTTTTGCCTTTTCAGGAAACTTTTGAATGGAGCGCATCATTGGTGCGCTCCGAAGTGTGCTCCAAGGTGCGCACCTCTGGTGTGCTCCAAAGCTCTCTCCAGCTGCGTGCACCTGCCCCGGCCGCGCACCCGGCCCCGCCCAGCTTCGCTCACCTGTCCCGGGCGTCTGGTGCGGAACCTTAGAGTAAGAAACATCACCGTGCACCTTGGCCAACGTGCGCGACTCGACCGAGCGCGCACTGGCCGAGGTGCACACCGATTTCACCTGGGTGCGCGCGCAGCACCTCGGGCGCACCGGGGTGCGCGCACAACGCCCGGGTTGCACCGTGGCCTGTGTGCTCGGGGCGCCTCGGGTGCGCGCTCGGTGTCGCCCCCGCGCGCGCGGTAGTGCGGGCAGCGCACCCCGGCCCGGCCCGGCCCCGACGAGAACGCAAACGGGCAAAAGGTTTATTCAAATAGCATTGCGACGCCCGGCGAAAAACTAAAAAAGGGTGCAACACCGGGACTTCCCGGGAGGTCACCCATCCCAGTACTACTCCGGCCCAAGCGCGCTTAACTGCGGAGTTCTGATGGGATCCGGTGCACTAACGCTGGTATGATCGCACCCGTTATGAGCTTGTCGCAGTGTGTACTTAGCAAACCGCGACCCACGTGCGAATCCACCCCGGCCACCCACCCCCGTCGAGGTGCACACCCTCCCTCGCGAAGTGCGCCCCGTTCGCCAAGTGTGAGCCCTGCCCGGGTGCGCGCACCTTGCTAGGGCGTCGGGTGTGCACCCGGCCCGGCCTACGTGCGTGCACCTGGACGGGGCGTCGTGTGCGTGCAGTGTCCCGTCTGCAACGCGGTGCCCACACACCACCTCGGGCGCAACGACCTGCGCTCACATGTGGGCCGAGTGCACCTTGGTGCATGTTCGGGGCGCCTCGGGTGCACGCTCGATCTTGCCCCGGTGCACCAAGGCGCTCGGTTTGCCCCGGGTGCGCACTTGGTGCAAGGTGGGCACCCAAAATAGGGATCAAGCACCAAAACACAAGTTTCGGGATGCAAAATGGGACCCAAGGACCACAAATGCGTTCCAAGACCCATGATGGGTCCACGAGAACAAAAATGTGTTCCGAGACTTAATAAACAAATATTGGGTTTTAGGAGAAGAAACATGCTCTGATGCCCAAAACGAGAATCGACCCCGAAAAGGCCACAGGCCAAAAGTGGGATGCGAGACAAAAAAAAATGGGACCCGAGGACCAAAATTGGGTTCCCAGGTCGAAGACAGGGCAACCGGACAAGAAACGACCTCTAAGGCTCGAAATGAGTCCCGACGACTAAAACTTGACAAGAAGCACCCATCAGGCACCCAACTCGACACCCATGGGATGCCGACCCACCCGGGCTTCCACCTAGCACACCTTGGCACCCACCCACCCTCGCACCCAACCTCGCACCCAACTTAGCACCTTTGAACCCACATTGGCACTCACCCTGACCCTGGCACCTTGGAACCCACATTGGCACTCACCTTGACCCTGGCACCCACCTTTGCACTCACCTTGGGACCCACCCTGGCTCCCACCTCGGCACCCACCCAGACACCCACCTTGGTTCCTTGGCACCCACCTTGGATCCTTGGCACCCACCCCGACACCCACCTTGGCACGCAACTTGGCTACTTGCCACCCACCTTGGCTCCTTGACGCCCACCCCGACAACCACCCCGTGACCTACCCTGGCTAGGGTTGGTGCACACCCACCCTGGTGCCCACCTTGGCACCCACCCCATGACCCACCTTGGCACGCACCTTAGTACCCACCCCGTTACCCACCCTAGGACCCACCCCGTGACCCACCTTGGCCAGGGTGGGTGCCTTGGTGCGCACAACTTGCCTGGGCTGCACACCAGGGCGGGCTCAAGATGGCACCCGCGTTCCGTTTTTTTCACTATCTTTCAAAACGGAAATTTTAAAATCTCGTTTTTTTTTTTTTTTTGCCTTTTCTGGAAATTAGTGAAGGCAGCGCATCAAAGGTGCGCAATGCTGGTGCGAACCCGGGAGCGCTCCGATGTGTGCTCCAAGGTGCGGCGTGCACGAAGTCCGAGCCCGGCTTGCCCCGGGTGCGCACCTCGCGTGCACCTTCGCCGGGGTGAGCACCTTGGCTGGGTTGCGCGCCCTGGTGCGCACCAAGGAGCGCTCTGAAGTGTGCTCCAAGGTGCGGCGTGCACGAAGTCGGAGCTCGGTTTGCCCCGGGTGTGCACCTCGGGTGCGCACCTCGCGTGCACCTTCGCTGCGGTGGGCACCTTGGCTGGGTTGCGCGCCTTGGTGGGCACCATGCAGTGCACGAAGTCGGAGCCCGGTTTGCCCCGGGCGCGCACCTCCGCCAGGGTGGGCACCTTGGTGCGCACAACTTGCCTGGGCTGCGCACCAGGAAGGGCTCAAGATGGCACCCGCGTTCCGTTTTTTTCACTATCTTTCAGAACGGAAATTTTAAAATATCGTTTTTTTTTGCCTTTTCTGGAAATTAGTGAAGGCAGCGCATCAAAGGTGCGCAACGCTGGTGCGAACCTGGGAGCGCTCCGATGTGTGCTCCAAGGTGCGGCGTGCACGAAGTCGGAGCCCGGTTTGCCCCGGGTGCGCCCTGGTGGGCACCATGGTGCGCACCAAGGAGCGCTCCGAAGTGTGCTCCAAGGTGCGGCCTGCACGAAGTCGGAGCCCGGTTTGCCCCGGGCGTGCACCGCGGGTGGGCACCTTGGTGCGCATGCCTTGCCTGGGCTGCGCACCAGGGCGGGCTCAAGATGGCACCCGCGTTCCGTTTTTTTCACTATCTTTCAAAACGGAAATTTTAAAATCTCATTTTTTTTTGCCTTTTCTGGAAATTAGTGAAGGCAGCGCATCAAAGGTGCGCACCTCGCTGCCCACCACGGTGCGCAACGCCGGTGGGCACCCGGGAGTGCTTCGAAGTGTGCTCCAAGGTGCTGCGTGCACGTTGTCGGAGCCCGGTTTGCCCCGGGTGCGCACCTCGCGTGCACCTTCGTCGGGGTGGGCACCTTGGCTGGGTTTGCCCCGGCTGCGCTCCGAAGCGGGGTTATTGGAGCGCCGCCTCTTTTTTTGTCGGAGCGTTTGGTGGGGTTTCTCGCATTGGCTCTTCCCAGGCCCGGTTGCCACCCTGGCGCGCACGAAGTCGGAAGTAGGGTTAATTGCCCGGGTGCGCACCTTTGCCAGGGTGGGCACCTTACCTGGGCTGTGCACCAGGGCGGGCTCAAGATGGCACCCGCGTTCCGTTTTTTTCACTATCTTTCAAAACGGAAATTTTAAAATCTCCTCTTTTTTTTGCCTTTTCTGGAAATTAGTGAAGGCAGCGCATCAAAGGTGCGCACCTCGCTGCCCACCTTGGTGTGCTCTGAGGTGCGCACCCGGGAGCGCTACGAAGTGTGCTCCAAGGTGCGGCGTGCACGTTGTCGGAGCCCGGTTTGCCCCGGGTGCGCACCTCGCCTGCACCTTGGCCGGGGTGGGCACCCTGGCTGGGTTTGCCCAGGGTGCGCTCCGAAGCGGGGTTACTGGAGCGCCCCCTCTTTTTTTGTCAGAGCGTTTGGTGGGGTTTCTCGCATTGGCTCTTCCCAGGCCCGGTTGTTGGGTGCGCTCCCACCCTGGCGCGCGCGAAGTTGGAAGTTGGGTTAATTGCCCGGGCGCGCACCTTCGCCAGGGTGGGCACCTTGGTGCGCACACCTTGGCTGGGCTGCGCACCAGGGCGGGCTCAAGATGGCACCAGCATTCCCTTTTTCTCACTATCTTTCAAAACGGAAATTTTAAAATCTCGTTTTTTTTTGCCTTTTATGGAAATTAGTGAAGGCATCGCATCAAAGGTGCGCACCTCGCTGCCCACCTTGGTGTGCTCCGAGGTGCCCACCACGGTGCGCTCCGAGGTGCCCACCACGGTGCGCAACGCCGGTGCGAACCCGGGAGCGCCCCGATGTGTGCTCCAAGGTGCGGCGTGCACGAAGCCGGACCCCGGTTTGCCCCGGGTGCGCACCTCGCGTGCACCTTGGTGCGCACACCTTGGCTGGGTTGCGCGGCCTGGTGGGCACCATGGTGCGCACCAAGGAGCGCTCCGAAGTGTGCTCCAAGGTGCGGCGTGCACGAAGTCCTAGCCCGGTTTGCCCCGGGTGCGCACCTTCGCCGCGGTGGGCACCATGGCGTGCACGAAGTCGGAGCCCGGTTTGCCCCGGGTGCGCACCTCGCGTGCACCTTCGCCGGGGTGGGCACCTCGGCTGGGTTGCGCGCCCTGGTGCGCACCAAGGAGCGCTCCGAAGTGTGCTCCAAGGTGCGGCGTGCACGAAGTCGGAGCCCGGTTTGCCCCGGGTGCGCACCTTCGCCGCGGTGGGCACCCTGGTGCGCACCATGGCGTGCACGAAGTCGGAGCCCGGTTTGCCCCGGGTGCGCACCTCGCGTGCACCTTCGGCGGGGTTGCGCGCCCTGGTGCGCACCAAGGAGCGCTCCGAAGTGTGCTCCAAGGTGCGGCGTGCACGAAGTCGGAGCCCGGTTTGCCCCGGGTGCGCACCTCGCGTGCACCTTCGGCGGGGTTGCGCGCCCTGGTGGGCACCATGGTGCGCACCAAGGAGCGCTCCGAAGTGTGCTCCAAGGTGCGGCGTGCACGAAGTCGGAGCCCGGTTTGCCCCGGGTGCGCACCTCGCGTGCACCTTCGCCGCGGTGGGCACCATGGCGTGCACGAAGTCGGAGCCCGGTTTGCCCCGGGTGCGCACCTCGCGTGCACCTTCGCCGGGGTGGGCACCTCGGCTGGGTTGCGCGCCCTGGTGCGCACCAAGGAGCGCTCCGAAGTGTGCTCCAAGGTGCGGCGTGCACGAAGTCGGAGCCCGGTTTGCCCCGGGTGCGCACCTCGCGTGCACCTTCGCCGCGGTGGGCACCATGGCGTGCACGAAGTCGGAGCCCGGTTTGCCCCGGGTGCGCACCCCGCGTGCACCTTCGCCGGGGTGGGCACCTCGGCTGGGTTGCGCGCCCTGGTGCGCACCAAGGAGCGCTCCGAAGTGTGCTCCAAGGTGCGGCGTGCACGAAGTCGGAGCCCGGTTTGCCCCGGGTGCGCACCTCGCGTGCACCTTCGCCGCGGTGGGCACCTTGGCTGGGTTGGGCACCATTGAGCGCTCCGAAGTGTGCTCCAAGGTGCGCACCATGGCCCTCCAAGGTGCGCAGCATGGCGTGCACGAAGTCGGAGCCCGGTTTGCCCCGGGTGCGCACCTCGCGTGCACCTTCGCCAGGGTGGGCACCTCGGTGCGCACACCTTCTCAATGTTTTCTTGCCTTTTCTGGAAATTGGTGAAGGCAGCGCATCAAAGGTGCGCACCTCGGTGTGCTCCGAGGTGCGAACCCGAGAGCGCTCCGAGGTGCCCACGAAGTCGAAAGTCGGGTTAATTGCATTGTTTTCCCCGGGTGCGCTCCGAGGTGCGCAACATCGGTGCGCACCAAGGAGGGCTCCGAAGTGTGCTCCAAGGTGCGCACGATTCGGAGCTCGGTTTGCCCGGGGTGCGCACACCTTGGCTGGGTTGCGCACCCTTTGTGCGCTCCAAGGTGCGCACGAAGTCGGAGCTCGGTTTGCCCCGGGTGCGCACCTTCGCCAGGGTGCGCACCTTGATGCGCACGCCTTGGCTGGGCTGCGCACCTTGGTGGGCGCCATGGTGCGCACCTTTCGTGCGCTCCAAGGTGCGCACGAAGTCGGAGCTCGGTTTGCCCCGGGTGCGCACCTTGGTGGGCGCCATGGTGCACTCCGAGGTGCCCAAGATTGGTGCGCACCAAGGAGCGCTCCGAAGTGCGCTCCAAGGTGCGCAGGTGCGCGCGAAGTCGAAAGTTGGGTTAATTGTCCGGTTTGCCTCGGGTGCGCACCTTGCGTGCACCTTCGCCAGGGTGGGCGCCTTGGTGCGCACACCTTGGCTGGGCTGCGCACCCGGGCGCGCACACCTTGGCACCCGCGTTTCCTTCATTTTAAATTTTTTTTTTTTACAATCTCTCAAGTGGGAAATTCTATAATCTCAACTTTTTTTGCCTTTTCAGGAAACTTTTGAATGGAGCGCATCATTGGTGCGCTCCGAAGTGTGCTCCAAGGTGCGCACCTCTGGTGTGCTCCAAAGCTCTCTCCAGCTGCGTGCACCTGCCCCGGCCGCGCACCCGGCCCCGCCCAGCTTCGCTCACCTGTCCCGGGCGTCTGGTGCGGAACCTTAGAGTAAGAAACATCACCGTGCACCTTGGCCAACGTGCGCGACTCGACCGAGCGCGCACTGGCCGAGGTGCACACCGATTTCACCTGGGTGCGCGCGCAGCACCTCGGGCGCACCGGGGTGCGCGCACAACGCCCGGGTTGCACCGTGGCCTGTGTGCTCGGGGCGCCTCGGGTGCGCGCTCGGTGTCGCCCCCGCGCGCGCGGTAGTGCGGGCAGCGCACCCCGGCCCGGCCCGGCCCCGACGAGAACGCAAACGGGCAAAAGGTTTATTCAAATAGCATTGCGACGCTCGGCGAAAAACTAAAAAAGGGTGCAACACCGGGACTTCCCGGGAGGTCACCCATCCCAGTACTACTCCGGCCCAAGCGCGCTTAACTGCGGAGTTCTGATGGGATCCGTTGCACTAACGCTGGTATGATCGCACCCGTTATGAGCTTGTCGCAGTGTGTACTTAGCAAACCGCGACCCACGTGCGAATCCACCCCGGCCACCCACCCCCGTCGAGGTGCACACCCTCCCTCGCGAAGTGCGCCCCGTTCGCCAAGTGTGAGCCCTGCCCGGGTGCGCGCACCTTGCTAGGGCGTCGGGTGTGCACCCGGCCCGGCCTACGTGCGTGCACCTGGACGGGGCGTCGTGTGCGTGCAGTGTCCCGTCTGCAACGCGGTGCCCACACACCACCTCGGGCGCAACGACCTGCGCTCACATGTGGGCCGAGTGCACCTTGGTGCATGTTCGGGGCGCCTCGGGTGCACGCTCGATCTTGCCCCGGTGCACCAAGGCGCTCGGTTTGCCCCGGGTGCGCACTTGGTGCAAGGTGGGCACCCAAAATAGGGATCAAGCACCAAAACACAAGTTTCGGGATGCAAAATGGGACCCAAGGACCACAAATGCGTTCCAAGACCCATGATGGGTCCACGAGAACAAAAATGTGTTCCGAGACTTAATAAACAAATATTGGGTTTTAGGAGAAGAAACATGCTCTGATGCCCAAAACGAGAATCGACCCCGAAAAGGCCACAGGCCAAAAGTGGGATGCGAGACAAAAAAAAATGGGACCCGAGGACCAAAATTGGGTTCCCAGGTCGAAGACAGGGCAACCGGACAAGAAACGACCTCTAAGGCTCGAAATGAGTCCCGACGACTAAAACTTGACAAGAAGCACCCATCAGGCACCCAACTCGACACCCATGGGATGCCGACCCACCCGGGCTTCCACCTAGCACACCTTGGCACCCACCCACCCTCGCACCCAACCTCGCACCCAACTTAGCACCTTTGAACCCACATTGGCACTCACCCTGACCCTGGCACCTTGGAACCCACATTGGCACTCACCTTGACCCTGGCACCCACCTTTGCACTCACCTTGGGACCCACCCTGGCTCCCACCTCGGCACCCACCCAGACACCCACCTTGGTTCCTTGGCACCCACCTTGGATCCTTGGCACCCACCCCGACACCCACCTTGGCACGCAACTTGGCTACTTGCCACCCACCTTGGCTCCTTGACGCCCACCCCGACAACCACCCCGTGACCTACCCTGGCTAGGGTTGGTGCACACCCACCCTGGTGCCCACCTTGGCACCCACCCCATGACCCACCTTGGCACGCACCTTAGTACCCACCCCGTTACCCACCCTAGGACCCACCCCGTGACCCACCTTGGCCAGGGTGGGTGCCTTGGTGCGCACAACTTGCCTGGGCTGCACACCAGGGCGGGCTCAAGATGGCACCCGCGTTCCGTTTTTTTCACTATCTTTCAAAACGGAAATTTTAAAATCTCGTTTTTTTTTTTTTTTTGCCTTTTCTGGAAATTAGTGAAGGCAGCGCATCAAAGGTGCGCAATGCTGGTGCGAACCCGGGAGCGCTCCGATGTGTGCTCCAAGGTGCGGCGTGCACGAAGTCCGAGCCCGGCTTGCCCCGGGTGCGCACCTCGCGTGCACCTTCGCCGGGGTGAGCACCTTGGCTGGGTTGCGCGCCCTGGTGCGCACCAAGGAGCGCTCTGAAGTGTGCTCCAAGGTGCGGCGTGCACGAAGTCGGAGCTCGGTTTGCCCCGGGTGTGCACCTCGGGTGCGCACCTCGCGTGCACCTTCGCTGCGGTGGGCACCTTGGCTGGGTTGCGCGCCTTGGTGGGCACCATGCAGTGCACGAAGTCGGAGCCCGGTTTGCCCCGGGCGCGCACCTCCGCCAGGGTGGGCACCTTGGTGCGCACAACTTGCCTGGGCTGCGCACCAGGAAGGGCTCAAGATGGCACCCGCGTTCCGTTTTTTTCACTATCTTTCAGAACGGAAATTTTAAAATATCGTTTTTTTTTGCCTTTTCTGGAAATTAGTGAAGGCAGCGCATCAAAGGTGCGCAACGCTGGTGCGAACCTGGGAGCGCTCCGATGTGTGCTCCAAGGTGCGGCGTGCACGAAGTCGGAGCCCGGTTTGCCCCGGGTGCGCCCTGGTGGGCACCATGGTGCGCACCAAGGAGCGCTCCGAAGTGTGCTCCAAGGTGCGGCCTGCACGAAGTCGGAGCCCGGTTTGCCCCGGGCGTGCACCGCGGGTGGGCACCTTGGTGCGCATGCCTTGCCTGGGCTGCGCACCAGGGCGGGCTCAAGATGGCACCCGCGTTCCGTTTTTTTCACTATCTTTCAAAACGGAAATTTTAAAATCTCATTTTTTTTTGCCTTTTCTGGAAATTAGTGAAGGCAGCGCATCAAAGGTGCGCACCTCGCTGCCCACCACGGTGCGCAACGCCGGTGGGCACCCGGGAGTGCTTCGAAGTGTGCTCCAAGGTGCTGCGTGCACGTTGTCGGAGCCCGGTTTGCCCCGGGTGCGCACCTCGCGTGCACCTTCGTCGGGGTGGGCACCTTGGCTGGGTTTGCCCCGGCTGCGCTCCGAAGCGGGGTTATTGGAGCGCCGCCTCTTTTTTTGTCGGAGCGTTTGGTGGGGTTTCTCGCATTGGCTCTTCCCAAGCCCGGTTGCCACCCTGGCGCGCACGAAGTCGGAAGTAGGGTTAATTGCCCGGGTGCGCACCTTTGCCAGGGTGGGCACCTTACCTGGGCTGTGCACCAGGGCGGGCTCAAGATGGCACCCGCGTTCCGTTTTTTTCACTATCTTTCAAAACGGAAATTTTAAAATCTCCTCTTTTTTTTGCCTTTTCTGGAAATTAGTGAAGGCAGCGCATCAAAGGTGCGCACCTCGCTGCCCACCTTGGTGTGCTCTGAGGTGCGCACCCGGGAGCGCTACGAAGTGTGCTCCAAGGTGCGGCGTGCACGTTGTCGGAGCCCGGTTTGCCCCGGGTGCGCACCTCGCCTGCACCTTGGCCGGGGTGGGCACCCTGGCTGGGTTTGCCCAGGGTGCGCTCCGAAGCGGGGTTACTGGAGCGCCCCCTCTTTTTTTGTCAGAGCGTTTGGTGGGGTTTCTCGCATTGGCTCTTCCCAGGCCCGGTTGTTGGGTGCGCTCCCACCCTGGCGCGCGCGAAGTTGGAAGTTGGGTTAATTGCCCGGGCGCGCACCTTCGCCAGGGTGGGCACCTTGGTGCGCACACCTTGGCTGGGCTGCGCACCAGGGCGGGCTCAAGATGGCACCAGCATTCCCTTTTTCTCACTATCTTTCAAAACGGAAATTTTAAAATCTCGTTTTTTTTTGCCTTTTATGGAAATTAGTGAAGGCATCGCATCAAAGGTGCGCACCTCGCTGCCCACCTTGGTGTGCTCCGAGGTGCCCACCACGGTGCGCTCCGAGGTGCCCACCACGGTGCGCAACGCCGGTGCGAACCCGGGAGCGCCCCGATGTGTGCTCCAAGGTGCGGCGTGCACGAAGCCGGACCCCGGTTTGCCCCGGGTGCGCACCTCGCGTGCACCTTGGTGCGCACACCTTGGCTGGGTTGCGCGGCCTGGTGGGCACCATGGTGCGCACCAAGGAGCGCTCCGAAGTGTGCTCCAAGGTGCGGCGTGCACGAAGTCCTAGCCCGGTTTGCCCCGGGTGCGCACCTTCGCCGCGGTGGGCACCATGGCGTGCACGAAGTCGGAGCCCGGTTTGCCCCGGGTGCGCACCTCGCGTGCACCTTCGCCGGGGTGGGCACCTCGGCTGGGTTGCGCGCCCTGGTGCGCACCAAGGAGCGCTCCGAAGTGTGCTCCAAGGTGCGGCGTGCACGAAGTCGGAGCCCGGTTTGCCCCGGGTGCGCACCTTCGCCGCGGTGGGCACCCTGGTGCGCACCATGGCGTGCACGAAGTCGGAGCCCGGTTTGCCCCGGGTGCGCACCTCGCGTGCACCTTCGGCGGGGTTGCGCGCCCTGGTGCGCACCAAGGAGCGCTCCGAAGTGTGCTCCAAGGTGCGGCGTGCACGAAGTCGGAGCCCGGTTTGCCCCGGGTGCGCACCTCGCGTGCACCTTCGGCGGGGTTGCGCGCCCTGGTGGGCACCATGGTGCGCACCAAGGAGCGCTCCGAAGTGTGCTCCAAGGTGCGGCGTGCACGAAGTCGGAGCCCGGTTTGCCCCGGGTGCGCACCTCGCGTGCACCTTCGCCGCGGTGGGCACCATGGCGTGCACGAAGTCGGAGCCCGGTTTGCCCCGGGTGCGCACCTCGCGTGCACCTTCGCCGGGGTGGGCACCTCGGCTGGGTTGCGCGCCCTGGTGCGCACCAAGGAGCGCTCCGAAGTGTGCTCCAAGGTGCGGCGTGCACGAAGTCGGAGCCCGGTTTGCCCCGGGTGCGCACCTCGCGTGCACCTTCGCCGCGGTGGGCACCATGGCGTGCACGAAGTCGGAGCCCGGTTTGCCCCGGGTGCGCACCCCGCGTGCACCTTCGCCGGGGTGGGCACCTCGGCTGGGTTGCGCGCCCTGGTGCGCACCAAGGAGCGCTCCGAAGTGTGCTCCAAGGTGCGGCGTGCACGAAGTCGGAGCCCGGTTTGCCCCGGGTGCGCACCTCGCGTGCACCTTCGCCGCGGTGGGCACCTTGGCTGGGTTGGGCACCATTGAGCGCTCCGAAGTGTGCTCCAAGGTGCGCACCATGGCCCTCCAAGGTGCGCAGCATGGCGTGCACGAAGTCGGAGCCCGGTTTGCCCCGGGTGCGCACCTCGCGTGCACCTTCGCCAGGGTGGGCACCTCGGTGCGCACACCTTCTCAATGTTTTCTTGCCTTTTCTGGAAATTGGTGAAGGCAGCGCATCAAAGGTGCGCACCTCGGTGTGCTCCGAGGTGCGAACCCGAGAGCGCTCCGAGGTGCCCACGAAGTCGAAAGTCGGGTTAATTGCATTGTTTTCCCCGGGTGCGCTCCGAGGTGCGCAACATCGGTGCGCACCAAGGAGGGCTCCGAAGTGTGCTCCAAGGTGCGCACGATTCGGAGCTCGGTTTGCCCGGGGTGCGCACACCTTGGCTGGGTTGCGCACCCTTTGTGCGCTCCAAGGTGCGCACGAAGTCGGAGCTCGGTTTGCCCCGGGTGCGCACCTTCGCCAGGGTGCGCACCTTGATGCGCACGCCTTGGCTGGGCTGCGCACCTTGGTGGGCGCCATGGTGCGCACCTTTCGTGCGCTCCAAGGTGCGCACGAAGTCGGAGCTCGGTTTGCCCCGGGTGCGCACCTTGGTGGGCGCCATGGTGCACTCCGAGGTGCCCAAGATTGGTGCGCACCAAGGAGCGCTCCGAAGTGCGCTCCAAGGTGCGCAGGTGCGCGCGAAGTCGAAAGTTGGGTTAATTGTCCGGTTTGCCTCGGGTGCGCACCTTGCGTGCACCTTCGCCAGGGTGGGCGCCTTGGTGCGCACACCTTGGCTGGGCTGCGCACCCGGGCGCGCACACCTTGGCACCCGCGTTTCCTTCATTTTAAATTTTTTTTTTTTACAATCTCTCAAGTGGGAAATTCTATAATCTCAACTTTTTTTGCCTTTTCAGGAAACTTTTGAATGGAGCGCATCATTGGTGCGCTCCGAAGTGTGCTCCAAGGTGCGCACCTCTGGTGTGCTCCAAAGCTCTCTCCAGCTGCGTGCACCTGCCCCGGCCGCGCACCCGGCCCCGCCCAGCTTCGCTCACCTGTCCCGGGCGTCTGGTGCGGAACCTTAGAGTAAGAAACATCACCGTGCACCTTGGCCAACGTGCGCGACTCGACCGAGCGCGCACTGGCCGAGGTGCACACCGATTTCACCTGGGTGCGCGCGCAGCACCTCGGGCGCACCGGGGTGCGCGCACAACGCCCGGGTTGCACCGTGGCCTGTGTGCTCGGGGCGCCTCGGGTGCGCGCTCGGTGTCGCCCCCGCGCGCGCGGTAGTGCGGGCAGCGCACCCCGGCCCGGCCCGGCCCCGACGAGAACGCAAACGGGCAAAAGGTTTATTCAAATAGCATTGCGACGCCCGGCGAAAAACTAAAAAAGGGTGCAACACCGGGACTTCCCGGGAGGTCACCCATCCCAGTACTACTCCGGCCCAAGCGCGCTTAACTGCGGAGTTCTGATGGGATCCGGTGCACTAACGCTGGTATGATCGCACCCGTTATGAGCTTGTCGCAGTGTGTACTTAGCAAACCGCGACCCACGTGCGAATCCACCCCGGCCACCCACCCCCGTCGAGGTGCACACCCTCCCTCGCGAAGTGCGCCCCGTTCGCCAAGTGTGAGCCCTGCCCGGGTGCGCGCACCTTGCTAGGGCGTCGGGTGTGCACCCGGCCCGGCCTACGTGCGTGCACCTGGACGGGGCGTCGTGTGCGTGCAGTGTCCCGTCTGCAACGCGGTGCCCACACACCACCTCGGGCGCAACGACCTGCGCTCACATGTGGGCCGAGTGCACCTTGGTGCATGTTCGGGGCGCCTCGGGTGCACGCTCGATCTTGCCCCGGTGCACCAAGGCGCTCGGTTTGCCCCGGGTGCGCACTTGGTGCAAGGTGGGCACCCAAAATAGGGATCAAGCACCAAAACACAAGTTTCGGGATGCAAAATGGGACCCAAGGACCACAAATGCGTTCCAAGACCCATGATGGGTCCACGAGAACAAAAATGTGTTCCGAGACTTAATAAACAAATATTGGGTTTTAGGAGAAGAAACATGCTCTGATGCCCAAAACGAGAATCGACCCCGAAAAGGCCACAGGCCAAAAGTGGGATGCGAGACAAAAAAAAATGGGACCCGAGGACCAAAATTGGGTTCCCAGGTCGAAGACAGGGCAACCGGACAAGAAACGACCTCTAAGGCTCGAAATGAGTCCCGACGACTAAAACTTGACAAGAAGCACCCATCAGGCACCCAACTCGACACCCATGGGATGCCGACCCACCCGGGCTTCCACCTAGCACACCTTGGCACCCACCCACCCTCGCACCCAACCTCGCACCCAACTTAGCACCTTTGAACCCACATTGGCACTCACCCTGACCCTGGCACCTTGGAACCCACATTGGCACTCACCTTGACCCTGGCACCCACCTTTGCACTCACCTTGGGACCCACCCTGGCTCCCACCTCGGCACCCACCCAGACACCCACCTTGGTTCCTTGGCACCCACCTTGGATCCTTGGCACCCACCCCGACACCCACCTTGGCACGCAACTTGGCTACTTGCCACCCACCTTGGCTCCTTGACGCCCACCCCGACAACCACCCCGTGACCTACCCTGGCTAGGGTTGGTGCACACCCACCCTGGTGCCCACCTTGGCACCCACCCCATGACCCACCTTGGCACGCACCTTAGTACCCACCCCGTTACCCACCCTAGGACCCACCCCGTGACCCACCTTGGCCAGGGTGGGTGCCTTGGTGCGCACAACTTGCCTGGGCTGCACACCAGGGCGGGCTCAAGATGGCACCCGCGTTCCGTTTTTTTCACTATCTTTCAAAACGGAAATTTTAAAATCTCGTTTTTTTTTTTTTTTTGCCTTTTCTGGAAATTAGTGAAGGCAGCGCATCAAAGGTGCGCAATGCTGGTGCGAACCCGGGAGCGCTCCGATGTGTGCTCCAAGGTGCGGCGTGCACGAAGTCCGAGCCCGGCTTGCCCCGGGTGTGCACCTCGCGTGCACCTTCGCCGGGGTGAGCACCTTGGCTGGGTTGCGCGCCCTGGTGCGCACCAAGGAGCGCTCTGAAGTGTGCTCCAAGGTGCGGCGTGCACGAAGTCGGAGCTCGGTTTGCCCCGGGTGTGCACCTCGGGTGCGCACCTCGCGTGCACCTTCGCTGCGGTGGGCACCTTGGCTGGGTTGCGCGCCTTGGTGGGCACCATGCAGTGCACGAAGTCGGAGCCCGGTTTGCCCCGGGCGCGCACCTCCGCCAGGGTGGGCACCTTGGTGCGCACAACTTGCCTGGGCTGCGCACCAGGAAGGGCTCAAGATGGCACCCGCGTTCCGTTTTTTTCACTATCTTTCAGAACGGAAATTTTAAAATATCGTTTTTTTTTGCCTTTTCTGGAAATTAGTGAAGGCAGCGCATCAAAGGTGCGCAACGCTGGTGCGAACCTGGGAGCGCTCCGATGTGTGCTCCAAGGTGCGGCGTGCACGAAGTCGGAGCCCGGTTTGCCCCGGGTGCGCCCTGGTGGGCACCATGGTGCGCACCAAGGAGCGCTCCGAAGTGTGCTCCAAGGTGCGGCCTGCACGAAGTCGGAGCCCGGTTTGCCCCGGGTGTGCACCGCGGGTGGGCACCTTGGTGCGCATGCCTTGCCTGGGCTGCGCACCAGGGCGGGCTCAAGATGGCACCCGCGTTCCGTTTTTTTCACTATCTTTCAAAACGGAAATTTTAAAATCTCATTTTTTTTTGCCTTTTCTGGAAATTAGTGAAGGCAGCGCATCAAAGGTGCGCACCTCGCTGCCCACCACGGTGCGCAACGCCGGTGGGCACCCGGGAGTGCTTCGAAGTGTGCTCCAAGGTGCTGCGTGCACGTTGTCGGAGCCCGGTTTGCCCCGGGTGCGCACCTCGCGTGCACCTTCGTCGGGGTGGGCACCTTGGCTGGGTTTGCCCCGGCTGCGCTCCGAAGCGGGGTTATTGGAGCGCCGCCTCTTTTTTTGTCGGAGCGTTTGGTGGGGTTTCTCGCATTGGCTCTTCCCAGGCCCGGTTGCCACCCTGGCGCGCACGAAGTCGGAAGTAGGGTTAATTGCCCGGGTGCGCACCTTTGCCAGGGTGGGCACCTTACCTGGGCTGTGCACCAGGGCGGGCTCAAGATGGCACCCGCGTTCCGTTTTTTTCACTATCTTTCAAAACGGAAATTTTAAAATCTCCTCTTTTTTTTGCCTTTTCTGGAAATTAGTGAAGGCAGCGCATCAAAGGTGCGCACCTCGCTGCCCACCTTGGTGTGCTCTGAGGTGCGCACCCGGGAGCGCTACGAAGTGTGCTCCAAGGTGCGGCGTGCACGTTGTCGGAGCCCGGTTTGCCCCGGGTGCGCACCTCGCCTGCACCTTGGCCGGGGTGGGCACCCTGGCTGGGTTTGCCCAGGGTGCGCTCCGAAGCGGGGTTACTGGAGCGCCCCCTCTTTTTTTGTCAGAGCGTTTGGTGGGGTTTCTCGCATTGGCTCTTCCCAGGCCCGGTTGTTGGGTGCGCTCCCACCCTGGCGCGCGCGAAGTTGGAAGTTGGGTTAATTGCCCGGGCGCGCACCTTCGCCAGGGTGGGCACCTTGGTGCGCACACCTTGGCTGGGCTGCGCACCAGGGCGGGCTCAAGATGGCACCAGCATTCCCTTTTTCTCACTATCTTTCAAAACGGAAATTTTAAAATCTCGTTTTTTTTTGCCTTTTATGGAAATTAGTGAAGGCATCGCATCAAAGGTGCGCACCTCGCTGCCCACCTTGGTGTGCTCCGAGGTGCCCACCACGGTGCGCTCCGAGGTGCCCACCACGGTGCGCAACGTCGGTGCGAACCCGGGAGCGCCCCGATGTGTGCTCCAAGGTGCGGCGTGCACGAAGCCGGACCCCGGTTTGCCCCGGGTGCGCACCTCGCGTGCACCTTGGTGCGCACACCTTGGCTGGGTTGCGCGGCCTGGTGGGCACCATGGTGCGCACCAAGGAGCGCTCCGAAGTGTGCTCCAAGGTGCGGCGTGCACGAAGTCCTAGCCCGGTTTGCCCCGGGTGCGCACCTTCGCCGCGGTGGGCACCATGGCGTGCACGAAGTCGGAGCCCGGTTTGCCCCGGGTGCGCACCTCGCGTGCACCTTCGCCGGGGTGGGCACCTCGGCTGGGTTGCGCGCCCTGGTGCGCACCAAGGAGCGCTCCGAAGTGTGCTCCAAGGTGCGGCGTGCACGAAGTCGGAGCCCGGTTTGCCCCGGGTGCGCACCTTCGCCGCGGTGGGCACCCTGGTGCGCACCATGGCGTGCACGAAGTCGGAGCCCGGTTTGCCCCGGGTGCGCACCTCGCGTGCACCTTCGGCGGGGTTGCGCGCCCTGGTGCGCACCAAGGAGCGCTCCGAAGTGTGCTCCAAGGTGCGGCGTGCACGAAGTCGGAGCCCGGTTTGCCCCGGGTGCGCACCTCGCGTGCACCTTCGGCGGGGTTGCGCGCCCTGGTGGGCACCATGGTGCGCACCAAGGAGCGCTCCGAAGTGTGCTCCAAGGTGCGGCGTGCACGAAGTCGGAGCCCGGTTTGCCCCGGGTGCGCACCTCGCGTGCACCTTCGCCGCGGTGGGCACCATGGCGTGCACGAAGTCGGAGCCCGGTTTGCCCCGGGTGCGCACCTCGCGTGCACCTTCGCCGGGGTGGGCACCTCGGCTGGGTTGCGCGCCCTGGTGCGCACCAAGGAGCGCTCCGAAGTGTGCTCCAAGGTGCGGCGTGCACGAAGTCGGAGCCCGGTTTGCCCCGGGTGCGCACCTCGCGTGCACCTTCGCCGCGGTGGGCACCATGGCGTGCACGAAGTCGGAGCCCGGTTTGCCCCGGGTGCGCACCCCGCGTGCACCTTCGCCGGGGTGGGCACCTCGGCTGGGTTGCGCGCCCTGGTGCGCACCAAGGAGCGCTCCGAAGTGTGCTCCAAGGTGCGGCGTGCACGAAGTCGGAGCCCGGTTTGCCCCGGGTGCGCACCTCGCGTGCACCTTCGCCGCGGTGGGCACCTTGGCTGGGTTGGGCACCATTGAGCGCTCCGAAGTGTGCTCCAAGGTGCGCACCATGGCCCTCCAAGGTGCGCAGCATGGCGTGCACGAAGTCGGAGCCCGGTTTGCCCCGGGTGCGCACCTCGCGTGCACCTTCGCCAGGGTGGGCACCTCGGTGCGCACACCTTCTCAATGTTTTCTTGCCTTTTCTGGAAATTGGTGAAGGCAGCGCATCAAAGGTGCGCACCTCGGTGTGCTCCGAGGTGCGAACCCGAGAGCGCTCCGAGGTGCCCACGAAGTCGAAAGTCGGGTTAATTGCATTGTTTTCCCCGGGTGCGCTCCGAGGTGCGCAACATCGGTGCGCACCAAGGAGGGCTCCGAAGTGTGCTCCAAGGTGCGCACGATTCGGAGCTCGGTTTGCCCGGGGTGCGCACACCTTGGCTGGGTTGCGCACCCTTTGTGCGCTCCAAGGTGCGCACGAAGTCGGAGCTCGGTTTGCCCCGGGTGCGCACCTTCGCCAGGGTGCGCACCTTGATGCGCACGCCTTGGCTGGGCTGCGCACCTTGGTGGGCGCCATGGTGCGCACCTTTCGTGCGCTCCAAGGTGCGCACGAAGTCGGAGCTCGGTTTGCCCCGGGTGCGCACCTTGGTGGGCGCCATGGTGCACTCCGAGGTGCCCAAGATTGGTGCGCACCAAGGAGCGCTCCGAAGTGCGCTCCAAGGTGCGCAGGTGCGCGCGAAGTCGAAAGTTGGGTTAATTGTCCGGTTTGCCTCGGGTGCGCACCTTGCGTGCACCTTCGCCAGGGTGGGCGCCTTGGTGCGCACACCTTGGCTGGGCTGCGCACCCGGGCGCGCACACCTTGGCACCCGCGTTTCCTTCATTTTAAATTTTTTTTTTTTACAATCTCTCAAGTGGGAAATTCTATAATCTCAACTTTTTTTGCCTTTTCAGGAAACTTTTGAATGGAGCGCATCATTGGTGCGCTCCGAAGTGTGCTCCAAGGTGCGCACCTCTGGTGTGCTCCAAAGCTCTCTCCAGCTGCGTGCACCTGCCCCGGCCGCGCACCCGGCCCCGCCCAGCTTCGCTCACCTGTCCCGGGCGTCTGGTGCGGAACCTTAGAGTAAGAAACATCACCGTGCACCTTGGCCAACGTGCGCGACTCGACCGAGCGCGCACTGGCCGAGGTGCACACCGATTTCACCTGGGTGCGCGCGCAGCACCTCGGGCGCACCGGGGTGCGCGCACAACGCCCGGGTTGCACCGTGGCCTGTGTGCTCGGGGCGCCTCGGGTGCGCGCTCGGTGTCGCCCCCGCGCGCGCGGTAGTGCGGGCAGCGCACCCCGGCCCGGCCCGGCCCCGACGAGAACGCAAACGGGCAAAAGGTTTATTCAAATAGCATTGCGACGCCCGGCGAAAAACTAAAAAAGGGTGCAACACCGGGACTTCCCGGGAGGTCACCCATCCCAGTACTACTCCGGCCCAAGCGCGCTTAACTGCGGAGTTCTGATGGGATCCGGTGCACTAACGCTGGTATGATCGCACCCGTTATGAGCTTGTCGCAGTGTGTACTTAGCAAACCGCGACCCACGTGCGAATCCACCCCGGCCACCCACCCCCGTCGAGGTGCACACCCTCCCTCGCGAAGTGCGCCCCGTTCGCCAAGTGTGAGCCCTGCCCGGGTGCGCGCACCTTGCTAGGGCGTCGGGTGTGCACCCGGCCCGGCCTACGTGCGTGCACCTGGACGGGGCGTCGTGTGCGTGCAGTGTCCCGTCTGCAACGCGGTGCCCACACACCACCTCGGGCGCAACGACCTGCGCTCACATGTGGGCCGAGTGCACCTTGGTGCATGTTCGGGGCGCCTCGGGTGCACGCTCGATCTTGCCCCGGTGCACCAAGGCGCTCGGTTTGCCCCGGGTGCGCACTTGGTGCAAGGTGGGCACCCAAAATAGGGATCAAGCACCAAAACACAAGTTTCGGGATGCAAAATGGGACCCAAGGACCACAAATGCGTTCCAAGACCCATGATGGGTCCACGAGAACAAAAATGTGTTCCGAGACTTAATAAACAAATATTGGGTTTTAGGAGAAGAAACATGCTCTGATGCCCAAAACGAGAATCGACCCCGAAAAGGCCACAGGCCAAAAGTGGGATGCGAGACAAAAAAAAATGGGACCCGAGGACCAAAATTGGGTTCCCAGGTCGAAGACAGGGCAACCGGACAAGAAACGACCTCTAAGGCTCGAAATGAGTCCCGACGACTAAAACTTGACAAGAAGCACCCATCAGGCACCCAACTCGACACCCATGGGATGCCGACCCACCCGGGCTTCCACCTAGCACACCTTGGCACCCACCCACCCTCGCACCCAACCTCGCACCCAACTTAGCACCTTTGAACCCACATTGGCACTCACCCTGACCCTGGCACCTTGGAACCCACATTGGCACTCACCTTGACCCTGGCACCCACCTTTGCACTCACCTTGGGACCCACCCTGGCTCCCACCTCGGCACCCACCCAGACACCCACCTTGGTTCCTTGGCACCCACCTTGGATCCTTGGCACCCACCCCGACACCCACCTTGGCACGCAACTTGGCTACTTGCCACCCACCTTGGCTCCTTGACGCCCACCCCGACAACCACCCCGTGACCTACCCTGGCTAGGGTTGGTGCACACCCACCCTGGTGCCCACCTTGGCACCCACCCCATGACCCACCTTGGCACGCACCTTAGTACCCACCCCGTTACCCACCCTAGGACCCACCCCGTGACCCACCTTGGCCAGGGTGGGTGCCTTGGTGCGCACAACTTGCCTGGGCTGCACACCAGGGCGGGCTCAAGATGGCACCCGCGTTCCGTTTTTTTCACTATCTTTCAAAACGGAAATTTTAAAATCTCGTTTTTTTTTTTTTTTTGCCTTTTCTGGAAATTAGTGAAGGCAGCGCATCAAAGGTGCGCAATGCTGGTGCGAACCCGGGAGCGCTCCGATGTGTGCTCCAAGGTGCGGCGTGCACGAAGTCCGAGCCCGGCTTGCCCCGGGTGCGCACCTCGCGTGCACCTTCGCCGGGGTGAGCACCTTGGCTGGGTTGCGCGCCCTGGTGCGCACCAAGGAGCGCTCTGAAGTGTGCTCCAAGGTGCGGCGTGCACGAAGTCGGAGCTCGGTTTGCCCCGGGTGTGCACCTCGGGTGCGCACCTCGCGTGCACCTTCGCTGCGGTGGGCACCTTGGCTGGGTTGCGCGCCTTGGTGGGCACCATGCAGTGCACGAAGTCGGAGCCCGGTTTGCCCCGGGCGCGCACCTCCGCCAGGGTGGGCACCTTGGTGCGCACAACTTGCCTGGGCTGCGCACCAGGAAGGGCTCAAGATGGCACCCGCGTTCCGTTTTTTTCACTATCTTTCAGAACGGAAATTTTAAAATATCGTTTTTTTTTGCCTTTTCTGGAAATTAGTGAAGGCAGCGCATCAAAGGTGCGCAACGCTGGTGCGAACCTGGGAGCGCTCCGATGTGTGCTCCAAGGTGCGGCGTGCACGAAGTCGGAGCCCGGTTTGCCCCGGGTGCGCCCTGGTGGGCACCATGGTGCGCACCAAGGAGCGCTCCGAAGTGTGCTCCAAGGTGCGGCCTGCACGAAGTCGGAGCCCGGTTTGCCCCGGGCGTGCACCGCGGGTGGGCACCTTGGTGCGCATGCCTTGCCTGGGCTGCGCACCAGGGCGGGCTCAAGATGGCACCCGCGTTCCGTTTTTTTCACTATCTTTCAAAACGGAAATTTTAAAATCTCATTTTTTTTTGCCTTTTCTGGAAATTAGTGAAGGCAGCGCATCAAAGGTGCGCACCTCGCTGCCCACCACGGTGCGCAACGCCGGTGGGCACCCGGGAGTGCTTCGAAGTGTGCTCCAAGGTGCTGCGTGCACGTTGTCGGAGCCCGGTTTGCCCCGGGTGCGCACCTCGCGTGCACCTTCGTCGGGGTGGGCACCTTGGCTGGGTTTGCCCCGGCTGCGCTCCGAAGCGGGGTTATTGGAGCGCCGCCTCTTTTTTTGTCGGAGCGTTTGGTGGGGTTTCTCGCATTGGCTCTTCCCAGGCCCGGTTGCCACCCTGGCGCGCACGAAGTCGGAAGTAGGGTTAATTGCCCGGGTGCGCACCTTTGCCAGGGTGGGCACCTTACCTGGGCTGTGCACCAGGGCGGGCTCAAGATGGCACCCGCGTTCCGTTTTTTTCACTATCTTTCAAAACGGAAATTTTAAAATCTCCTCTTTTTTTTGCCTTTTCTGGAAATTAGTGAAGGCAGCGCATCAAAGGTGCGCACCTCGCTGCCCACCTTGGTGTGCTCTGAGGTGCGCACCCGGGAGCGCTACGAAGTGTGCTCCAAGGTGCGGCGTGCACGTTGTCGGAGCCCGGTTTGCCCCGGGTGCGCACCTCGCCTGCACCTTGGCCGGGGTGGGCACCCTCGCTGGGTTTGCCCAGGGTGCGCTCCGAAGCGGGGTTACTGGAGCGCCCCCTCTTTTTTTGTCAGAGCGTTTGGTGGGGTTTCTCGCATTGGCTCTTCCCAGGCCCGGTTGTTGGGTGCGCTCCCACCCTGGCGCGCGCGAAGTTGGAAGTTGGGTTAATTGCCCGGGCGCGCACCTTCGCCAGGGTGGGCACCTTGGTGCGCACACCTTGGCTGGGCTGCGCACCAGGGCGGGCTCAAGATGGCACCAGCATTCCCTTTTTCTCACTATCTTTCAAAACGGAAATTTTAAAATCTCGTTTTTTTTTGCCTTTTATGGAAATTAGTGAAGGCATCGCATCAAAGGTGCGCACCTCGCTGCCCACCTTGGTGTGCTCCGAGGTGCCCACCACGGTGCGCTCCGAGGTGCCCACCACGGTGCGCAACGCCGGTGCGAACCCGGGAGCGCCCCGATGTGTGCTCCAAGGTGCGGCGTGCACGAAGCCGGACCCCGGTTTGCCCCGGGTGCGCACCTCGCGTGCACCTTGGTGCGCACACCTTGGCTGGGTTGCGCGGCCTGGTGGGCACCATGGTGCGCACCAAGGAGCGCTCCGAAGTGTGCTCCAAGGTGCGGCGTGCACGAAGTCCTAGCCCGGTTTGCCCCGGGTGCGCACCTTCGCCGCGGTGGGCACCATGGCGTGCACGAAGTCGGAGCCCGGTTTGCCCCGGGTGCGCACCTCGCGTGCACCTTCGCCGGGGTGGGCACCTCGGCTGGGTTGCGCGCCCTGGTGCGCACCAAGGAGCGCTCCGAAGTGTGCTCCAAGGTGCGGCGTGCACGAAGTCGGAGCCCGGTTTGCCCCGGGTGCGCACCTTCGCCGCGGTGGGCACCCTGGTGCGCACCATGGCGTGCACGAAGTCGGAGCCCGGTTTGCCCCGGGTGCGCACCTCGCGTGCACCTTCGGCGGGGTTGCGCGCCCTGGTGCGCACCAAGGAGCGCTCCGAAGTGTGCTCCAAGGTGCGGCGTGCACGAAGTCGGAGCCCGGTTTGCCCCGGGTGCGCACCTCGCGTGCACCTTCGGCGGGGTTGCGCGCCCTGGTGGGCACCATGGTGCGCACCAAGGAGCGCTCCGAAGTGTGCTCCAAGGTGCGGCGTGCACGAAGTCGGAGCCCGGTTTGCCCCGGGTGCGCACCTCGCGTGCACCTTCGCCGCGGTGGGCACCATGGCGTGCACGAAGTCGGAGCCCGGTTTGCCCCGGGTGCGCACCTCGCGTGCACCTTCGCCGGGGTGGGCACCTCGGCTGGGTTGCGCGCCCTGGTGCGCACCAAGGAGCGCTCCGAAGTGTGCTCCAAGGTGCGGCGTGCACGAAGTCGGAGCCCGGTTTGCCCCGGGTGCGCACCTCGCGTGCACCTTCGCCGCGGTGGGCACCATGGCGTGCACGAAGTCGGAGCCCGGTTTGCCCCGGGTGCGCACCCCGCGTGCACCTTCGCCGGGGTGGGCACCTCGGCTGGGTTGCGCGCCCTGGTGCGCACCAAGGAGCGCTCCGAAGTGTGCTCCAAGGTGCGGCGTGCACGAAGTCGGAGCCCGGTTTGCCCCGGGTGCGCACCTCGCGTGCACCTTCGCCGCGGTGGGCACCTTGGCTGGGTTGGGCACCATTGAGCGCTCCGAAGTGTGCTCCAAGGTGCGCACCATGGCCCTCCAAGGTGCGCAGCATGGCGTGCACGAAGTCGGAGCCCGGTTTGCCCCGGGTGCGCACCTCGCGTGCACCTTCGCCAGGGTGGGCACCTCGGTGCGCACACCTTCTCAATGTTTTCTTGCCTTTTCTGGAAATTGGTGAAGGCAGCGCATCAAAGGTGCGCACCTCGGTGTGCTCCGAGGTGCGAACCCGAGAGCGCTCCGAGGTGCCCACGAAGTCGAAAGTCGGGTTAATTGCATTGTTTTCCCCGGGTGCGCTCCGAGGTGCGCAACATCGGTGCGCACCAAGGAGGGCTCCGAAGTGTGCTCCAAGGTGCGCACGATTCGGAGCTCGGTTTGCCCGGGGTGCGCACACCTTGGCTGGGTTGCGCACCCTTTGTGCGCTCCAAGGTGCGCACGAAGTCGGAGCTCGGTTTGCCCCGGGTGCGCACCTTCGCCAGGGTGCGCACCTTGATGCGCACGCCTTGGCTGGGCTGCGCACCTTGGTGGGCGCCATGGTGCGCACCTTTCGTGCGCTCCAAGGTGCGCACGAAGTCGGAGCTCGGTTTGCCCCGGGTGCGCACCTTGGTGGGCGCCATGGTGCACTCCGAGGTGCCCAAGATTGGTGCGCACCAAGGAGCGCTCCGAAGTGCGCTCCAAGGTGCGCAGGTGCGCGCGAAGTCGAAAGTTGGGTTAATTGTCCGGTTTGCCTCGGGTGCGCACCTTGCGTGCACCTTCGCCAGGGTGGGCGCCTTGGTGCGCACACCTTGGCTGGGCTGCGCACCCGGGCGCGCACACCTTGGCACCCGCGTTTCCTTCATTTTAAATTTTTTTTTTTTACAATCTCTCAAGTGGGAAATTCTATAATCTCAACTTTTTTTGCCTTTTCAGGAAACTTTTGAATGGAGCGCATCATTGGTGCGCTCCGAAGTGTGCTCCAAGGTGCGCACCTCTGGTGTGCTCCAAAGCTCTCTCCAGCTGCGTGCACCTGCCCCGGCCGCGCACCCGGCCCCGCCCAGCTTCGCTCACCTGTCCCGGGCGTCTGGTGCGGAACCTTAGAGTAAGAAACATCACCGTGCACCTTGGCCAACGTGCGCGACTCGACCGAGCGCGCACTGGCCGAGGTGCACACCGATTTCACCTGGGTGCGCGCGCAGCACCTCGGGCGCACCGGGGTGCGCGCACAACGCCCGGGTTGCACCGTGGCCTGTGTGCTCGGGGCGCCTCGGGTGCGCGCTCGGTGTCGCCCCCGCGCGCGCGGTAGTGCGGGCAGCGCACCCCGGCCCGGCCCGGCCCCGACGAGAACGCAAACGGGCAAAAGGTTTATTCAAATAGCATTGCGACGCCCGGCGAAAAACTAAAAAAGGGTGCAACACCGGGACTTCCCGGGAGGTCACCCATCCCAGTACTACTCCGGCCCAAGCGCGCTTAACTGCGGAGTTCTGATGGGATCCGGTGCACTAACGCTGGTATGATCGCACCCGTTATGAGCTTGTCGCAGTGTGTACTTAGCAAACCGCGACCCACGTGCGAATCCACCCCGGCCACCCACCCCCGTCGAGGTGCACACCCTCCCTCGCGAAGTGCGCCCCGTTCGCCAAGTGTGAGCCCTGCCCGGGTGCGCGCACCTTGCTAGGGCGTCGGGTGTGCACCCGGCCCGGCCTACGTGCGTGCACCTGGACGGGGCGTCGTGTGCGTGCAGTGTCCCGTCTGCAACGCGGTGCCCACACACCACCTCGGGCGCAACGACCTGCGCTCACATGTGGGCCGAGTGCACCTTGGTGCATGTTCGGGGCGCCTCGGGTGCACGCTCGATCTTGCCCCGGTGCACCAAGGCGCTCGGTTTGCCCCGGGTGCGCACTTGGTGCAAGGTGGGCACCCAAAATAGGGATCAAGCACCAAAACACAAGTTTCGGGATGCAAAATGGGACCCAAGGACCACAAATGCGTTCCAAGACCCATGATGGGTCCACGAGAACAAAAATGTGTTCCGAGACTTAATAAACAAATATTGGGTTTTAGGAGAAGAAACATGCTCTGATGCCCAAAACGAGAATCGACCCCGAAAAGGCCACAGGCCAAAAGTGGGATGCGAGACAAAAAAAAATGGGACCCGAGGACCAAAATTGGGTTCCCAGGTCGAAGACAGGGCAACCGGACAAGAAACGACCTCTAAGGCTCGAAATGAGTCCCGACGACTAAAACTTGACAAGAAGCACCCATCAGGCACCCAACTCGACACCCATGGGATGCCGACCCACCCGGGCTTCCACCTAGCACACCTTGGCACCCACCCACCCTCGCACCCAACCTCGCACCCAACTTAGCACCTTTGAACCCACATTGGCACTCACCCTGACCCTGGCACCTTGGAACCCACATTGGCACTCACCTTGACCCTGGCACCCACCTTTGCACTCACCTTGGGACCCACCCTGGCTCCCACCTCGGCACCCACCCAGACACCCACCTTGGTTCCTTGGCACCCACCTTGGATCCTTGGCACCCACCCCGACACCCACCTTGGCACGCAACTTGGCTACTTGCCACCCACCTTGGCTCCTTGACGCCCACCCCGACAACCACCCCGTGACCTACCCTGGCTAGGGTTGGTGCACACCCACCCTGGTGCCCACCTTGGCACCCACCCCATGACCCACCTTGGCACGCACCTTAGTACCCACCCTGTTACCCACCCTAGGACCCACCCCGTGACCCACCTTGGCCAGGGTGGGTGCACCCACCCTGGTGCCCACCTTGGCACCCACCCATCCTAGCACCCAGCCTGTGACCGGGCTTGGAACCCAACCTTGCACCCGTCTTGGCCAGTGTGGGTGCGCACCCATCCTGGCACCCACGTTGTGACACACCCTTTAACCCACGCACCCTAGCAGCCACGTTGGCACCCACCTTGGAACACAACCTAGCAACTTGGCACCCACCCCGTGACCCACCTTGGCATCCACCATAGCAGTCGCCCACTTGGCACCCACCTTGGAACCCAAGTTGGCACCCACCTCGGCACCCACCTTGACACTTGTGGACCCACCTTGCCACTCACCCTAGCATCGACCCATCCTAGCACCCACCCTGGCACCTTTGCACCCTAGCACTCACCCATCCTAGCACCTAACCTGTGACCCACCTTGACACTCACCCTCGCACCCACCTTGGAACCCAACCTAGCACCCACCCACCCTGACACCAACCCTAGCACCTACCCACCCTTGCACCCACCCTGTGACCCATCTTGGCACCCACCCATCCTACCACTCAACCTATCACCCACCTTCTCACCCACCTTGGCATCCACCTTAGCACCCACCCACACTGGCACCTTGGCACCCACCTCGGGCAAGGTGGGTGCACACCCACCCTGACACCCAATTTAGAACCAACCGAGCATGTTACCCACCTTGGCACCCACATTGCAGCCCACCCTAGTACCCACCCTATGACCCACATTGGCATCCACACCCTAGCACCCAGGCACCTCGACACCCGCCTTGACACGCACCCTAGCACTAAACCTGTGACCCACCTTGGAACTCACCCTAGAACCCACCCACCCTGTGAACCACCTTGGCATCCACCTTAGCACCCACCCACCTTGGCACCCACTCTAGCACTCACCCATCCTAACACCCAACTTGTTACCCACCTTGGCACCCGCCCTCGCGTCCACCTTGAAACCCACCCTAGCACCCACCCACGCAGGAGCCCACCTTGGCACCCAACCTAACACCCACGCATCCTGGCACCCAACTTGTGACCCACCTTGGAACCCACCCTAGTACCCACCTTTGAACCCACTATATCACCAACCCACCTTGGCACCCACCCTATGACCCTCTTTGGAATCCACCCTAGCACGCACCCACCCTGGCACCCACCATGGAGCGCACCCTAGCACCCACCCACCTCGGCACGCACCTCAACACCCACCTTGGTGTGCGCACTGCGCCAACCTCTCAAAGACCCTATGTGGTGCGCTCCAAAGTGTACACCTTTGGTGCGCTCCAAGGTGCGCACCTTTGGTGCACACCGAGGTGCACACCAAAGTGTGCACCGAGGTGAGCACCAAAGTGCACTCCAAGGTGCACACCAAGGCGTGCACCTTTGGTGCGGTCAATGCAAACGAATTCGGAAGTTGGGGTCGATGTCCTAATCGCTGCTGCAGACTACACGTATGAGAATCGGACAAATAGCTTTATATAGGGGAGGTGTTGCGTTTGATGGGTCGACTCCCCTGGTTGTGTGCACTGCACCAACTTCAAAGACCCTGTCTTGTTTAAGAAGTCAAAAGTTGGGGTGGATGTCCTAATCATTGCTGCAGTCTACGCATGTATGAGAATCAGACAAATAGCTTATATAGGGGAGGTGTTGCATTCGGTGGGTTGACTCCCCTGGTTGTGCGCACTGCGCCAACCTCAAAGACCCCGCATAGCAGAAGAAGTCGGAAGTCGGATTTTGGTGAGCACCAAGGCGTGCACCTTTGGTGCGGTCAACGCAGACGAATTCAGAAGTTGGGGTGGATGTCCTAATCGTTGTTGCAGGCTACACATGTATGAGAATCAGACAAATAGCTTATATAGGGGAGGTGTTGGGTTTGATGGGTCAACTCCCTTGGTTGTGCGCATTACGCCAACCTCAAAGACCTTGTTTTCGTTAAGAAGTCAAAAGTTGGGGTCAATGTCCTAATGGCTCCTGTAGGCTACACATGTATGAGAATCGGACAAATAGCTTATATAGGGGAGGTGTTGGGTTTGATGGGTCGACTCCCCTGGTTGTGCGCATTACGTCAACCTCAAAGACCTTGTTTTCGTTAAGAAGTCAAAAGTTGGGGTCGATGTCCTAATTGCTCCTGTAGACTACACATGTATGAGAATCAGACAAATAGCTTATATAGGGGAGGTGTTGGGTTTGATGGGTTGACTCCCCTAGTTGTTCGCATTACACCAACCTCAAAGACCTTGTTTTCGTTTAGAAGCCGAAAGTTGGGGTCGATGTCCTAATTGCTCCTGCAGGCTACGCATGTATGAGAATCAGACAAATAGCTTATATAGGGGAGGTGTTGGGTTTGATGGGTCGACTCCCCTGGTTGTGCGCATTGCGCCAACCTCAAAGACCCTGCATTGCGGATGAAGTCGAAAGTCAGAGTTTGGTGTGCTACAAGGTGTGGTCGAAGGTGCTCACCTAGGTGTGCACCTTTGGAGCGCAGGAAAAGTGCCCTCCAAAAGTGCGCACCTTTGGAGTGCACAAAAGTGCCCTCCAAAAGTGCGCACCTTTGGAGCGCACAAAAGTGCCCTCCAAAAAGTGCCCTCCAAAAGTGCGCACCTTTGGAGCGCACAAAAGTGCCCTCCAAAAAGTGCCCTCCAAAAGTGCGCACCTTTGGAGTGCAGAAAAGTGCCCTCCAAAAAGTGCCCTCCAAAAGTGTGCACCTTTGGAGTGCACAAAAGTGCCCTCCAAAAGTGCGCACCTTTGGAGCGCAGAAAAGTGCCCTCCAAAAAGTGCCCTCCAAAAGTGCGCACCTTTGGAGCGCAGAAAAGTGCCCTCCAAAAAGTGCCCTCCAAAAGTGCGCACCTTTGGAGCGCAGAAAAGTGCCCTCCAAAAAGTGCCCTCCAAAAGTGCGCACCTTTGGAGCGCAGAAAAGTGCCCTCCAAAAAGTGCCCTCCAAAAGTGCGCACCTTTGGAGCGCACAAAAGTGCCCTCCAAAAAGTGCCCTCCAAAAGTGCGCACCTTTGGAGCGCACAAAAGTGCCCTCCAAAAGTGCGCACCTTTGGAGCGCACAAAAGTGCCCTCCAAAAGTGCGCACTTTTGGTGCGCACCAAGGCGCTGGTTCGGTCGTTGCAGGCGAGTTCGGAAGTTGGGGTCGATGTCCTGAGCGGAGGTGCAAACTACACAGGTGTCGGAATCGGACAAATAGCTTATATAGGGGAGGTGTATGCTTCGATGGGTCGACTCCCCAGGTTGAGCGCACCGCGCCAACCTCAAAGACCCTACGGTATGGATGAAGTCGGAAGTTGGGTCCGATGACCGATTCGATTAGTAGGTATGCTCATGAGGTCGGAATTTGGGTCCGATGACCTGCCATGTGCAGGAAGGCGAATGTTGGCACTGTGCGTTGCAAGGTGCACACCAAGGTGCTGGTGCGGTCTTTTTAGTCGAGTTCGGAAGTTGGGGTCGATGTCCTGATCGGAGGTGCAAGCTACACAGGTGTGGGAATCGGACAAATAGCTTATATAGGGGAGGTGTATGCTTCGTTGGGTCGACTCCCCGGGTTGAGCGCACCGCGCCAACCTCAAAGACCCTACGGTATGGATGAAGTCGGAAGTTGGGTCCGATGACCGATTCGATATGTAGGCATACTCGCGAGGTCGGAATTTGGGTCCGATGACCTGCCATGTGCAGGAAGGCGAATGTTGGCACTGTGCGTTGCAAGGTGCGCACCAAGGCGCTGGTTCGGTCGTTGCAGGCGAGTTCGGAAGTTGGGGTCGATGTCCTGATCGGAGGTGCAAACTACACAGGTGTGGGAATCGGACAAATAGCTTATATAGGGGAGGTGTATGCTTCGTTGGGTCGACTCCCCGGGTTGAGCGCACCGCGCCAACCTCAAAGACCCTACGGTATGGATGAAGTCGGAAGTTGTGTCCGATGACCGATTCGATATGTAGGCATACTCGCGAGGTCGGAATTTGGGTCCGATGACCTGCCATGTGCAGGAAGGCGAATGTTGGGACTGTGCGTCGCAAGGTGCGCACCAAGGCGCTGGTGCCGTCGTTGCAGTCGAGTTCGGAAGTTGGGGTCGATGTCCTGGTCAGAGGTGCAAACTACACAGGTGTGGGAATCGGACAAATAGCTTATATAGGGGAGGTGTATGCTTCGATGGGTCGACTCCCCGGGTTGAGCGCACCGCGCCAACCTCAAAGACCCTACAGTATGGATGAAGTCGGAAGTTGGGTCCGATGACCGATTCGATACGTAGGCATATTGGCGAGGTCTGAATTTGTGTCCGATGACCTGCCATGCGCAGGAAGGCGGAATTTGGGTCCGATGACCGAGTTGATGGCGTGCCATGCGCAGAAAGGCGGAATTTGGGTCCGATGACCGAGTTGATGTTGATGGCCCGCCATGCACAGGAAGGCGGAATTTGGGTCCGATGACCGATTTGAAGGCGTGCCATGCGCAGAAAGGCGGAGTTTGGGTCCGATGACCGAGTTGATATTGATGGCCCGCCATGCGCAGGAAGGCGGAATTTGGGTCCGATGACCTGACATACGCATGGAGTCCGACTCGGGGGCCGATGTTCGATTCGATGACTTGCATTGTGGGTAAAGTCGGAAGTTGTGGTCTTTGACCCGATTCGATGACCAGACTTCGGCTGCTTGAGAATCGGACAAATAACTTATATAGGGGAGGTAGTGTTCTCGAGCATCCTCCCCCCGTGCCCGTTTATGTCGATTGATGCTGGTGCTCGACTGGTTGGAGCGCTCGGATGCAAAAATCTTGCACCAGGATTTATCGATTGTGATGGACACGGCAAGTCTCCTGATTGCTATGCAGGAGCTCATCGTGAATCTCTATGCGGCCTTGGTATGGACTCGACCTGCGGAATGGTTCGGCAATGGTAGTCGCTCCAACACGTCCTTGCAATGGCCACAGAGGTGATTCGACTAGAGCTCCAGTCTAGCTTTTGGGTTGCTTGGCGGACTGGTATAGCCGCGATCGAGTTCCGGCCATGAACGTTTTAGATAGCTCTTGGGCTTTCTGGGACGGAAGTCGGAAGTTTGGGCTGTTGTCCGATTTGATGACCATTCTTCGGATGTGTGAGAATCGGACAAATAACTTATATAGGGGACTGTGTTGTCTCACGCAGCCCCCTCCGTGCCCCTCTATCTCGACCGATGTTGGTGCTTGAAAGGGTTGGGATCGCTCGGATTTATAAACGTGCACCACCATTTGTCGAGTGTGAGGGACGCGGCAGGTCTCCTAAATGCTATACGGGCGCTCTCTGAGAATCTCTATCCGGCCTCGACACAGACTAGTCTTGCTGAATGGTTTGGCACTGGTAGTCGATCCAACACGTCGTTGTTGTGGCCGCCTAGGCGATTCGATTCGAGCCCCCGTCTAGCTTTTGGGTTGCTTGGCGGATTTTGCCCTATCCGCAAGTGAGCTCGGTCCCTAAACGTTCGAGAAACCCGATTGCTATGCGCCGACTCTCTTTCTTGCGAGCCTCCATCTAGCTTTTGGGTCTCTACGGAACGGAAGTCGGAATCTGGGACCGTTGTTTGATTCGACGAGGCAGACTACGGTTGTGCGAGAATCGGACAAATAACTTATATAGGGGAGGTGTTGACTGGAGCATTCTCCCCCGTGCCCCTCTAACTCGACCAATGCTGGCGCTCGAACGGTGGTAGCGCTCGGATTTTCGTTGAGCGCCAGCATTGGTCGATTTAGAGGGGCATGCGAGATTCCCGAATGCTATGCGAGGGCTCTAACGGAAATGTCTATTGGTTTCGGTATGGATGCAATTGCGAGTGGTTCGGCAAAGGTAGTCGTTCCGATGCGTCCATGTCGTGGCCAAATCGATAATTCGATTTGAGCCCTCGTATAGCATTTGGGTCTCTCGATGTGATTCCGCATTCCAGTCCCTTTGGGCACTGCTTGAGCCGCATCCCAGGGGGTTCCCTTCCCAATAATCTGCCTCGCAACCCGATTGCTATGCGGTGAGGCTCCTCGGCCGCCTCGGAACTATCTGTGTATCAGACGCATCGCGGGATAAGGGGTTGGCAACGGTAGTCGCCCCAAGCGCGTCCGATGCTTGGACCATTCCGAGGCGGCCCTGAAGCCTCTTCCGTCTAGCCGTTGGGTCCTTCTCGCCGCATCCCTTGCCTCGCACCCCGATTGCTATGCGGTGAGGCTCCTCGGCCGCCTTGGAACTATCTGTGTATCAGACGCATCGCGGGATAAGGGGTTGTCACTGGTAGTCGCCCCAAGCGCGTCCGATGCTTGGACCATTCCGAGGCGGCCCTGAAGCCTCTTCCGTCTAGCCGTTGGGTCCTTCTCGCCGCATCCCTCGACTCGCACCCCGATTGCTATGCGGTGAGGCTCCTCGGCCGCCTTGGAACTATCTGTGTATCGGACGCGTCGCGGGATAAGGGGTTGTCACTGGTAGTCGCCCCAAGCGCGTCCGATGCTTGGACCATTCCGAGGCGGCCCTGAAGCCTCTTCCGTCTAGCCGTTGGGTCCTTCTCGCCGCATCCCTCGCCTCGCACCCCGATTGCTATGCGGTGAGGCTCCTCGGCCGCCTTGGAACTATCTGTGTATCGGACGCGTCGCGGGATAAGGGGTTGTCACTGGTAGTCGCCCCAAGCGCGTGCGATGCATGGACCATTCCCAGGCGGCCCTGAAGCCTCTTCCGTCTAGCCGTTGGGTCCTTCTCGCCGCATCCCTCGCCTCGCACCCCGATTGCTATGCGGTGAGGCTCCTCGGCCGCCTTGGAACTATCTGTGTATCGGACGCGTCGCGGGATAAGGGGTTGTCACTGGTAGTCGCCCCAAGCGCGTCCGATGCTTGGACCATTCCGAGGCGGACCTGAAGCCTCTTCCCTCTAGCCGTTGGGTCCTTCTCGCCGCATCCCTCGCCTCGCACCCCGATTGCTATGCGGTGAGGCTCCTCGGCCGCCTTGGAACTATCTGTGTATCGGACGCGTCGCGGGATAAGGGGTTGTCACTGGTAGTCGCCCCAAGCGCGTCCGATGCTTGGACCATTCCGAGGCGGCCCTGAAGCCTCTTCCGTCTAGCCGTTGGGTCCTTCTCGCCGCATCCCTCGCCTCGCACCCCGATTGCTATGCGGTGAGGCTCCTCGGCCGCCTTGGAACTATCTGTGTATCGGACGCGTCGCGGGATAAGGGGTTGTCACTGGTAGTCGCCCCAAGCGCGTCCGATGCTTGGACCATTCCGAGGCGGCCCTGAAGCCTCTTCCGTCTAGCCGTTGGGTCCTTCTCGCCGCATCCCTCGCCTCGCACCCCGATTGCTATGCGGTGAGGCTCCTCGGCCGCCTTGGAACTATCTGTGTATCGGACGCATCGCGGGATAAGGGGTTGTCACTGGTAGTCGCCCCAAGCGCGTCCGATGCTTGGACCATTCCGAGGCGGCCCTGAAGCCTCTTCCGTCTAGCCGTTGGGTCCTTCTCGCCGCATCCCTCGCCTCGCACCCCGATTGCTATGCGGTGAGGCTCCTCGGCCGCCTTGGAACTATCTGTGTATCGGACGCGTCGCGGGATAAGGGGTTGTCACTGGTAGTCGCCCCAAGCGCGTCCGATGCTTGGACCATTCCGAGGCGGCCCTGAAGCCTCTTCCGTCTAGCCGTTGGGTCCTTCTCGCCGCATCCCTCGCCTCGCACCCCGATTGCTATGCGGTGAGGCTCCTCGGCCGCCTTGGAACTATCTGTGTATCGGACGCGTCGCGGGATAAGGGGTTGTCACTGGTAGTCGCCCCAAGCGCGTCCGATGCTTGGACCATTCCGAGGCGGACCTGAAGCCTCTTCCGTCTAGCCGTTGGGTCCTTCTCGCCGCATCCCTCGCCTCGCACCCCGATTGCTATGCGGTGAGGCTCCTCGGCCGCCTTGGAACTATCTGTGTATCGGACGCGTCGCGGGATAAGGGGTTGTCACTGGTAGTCGCCCCAAGCGCGTCCGATGCTTGGACCATTCCGAGGCGGCCCTGAAGCCTCTTCCGTCTAGCCGTTGGGTCCTTCTTGCCGCATCCCTCGCCTCGCACCCCGATTGCTATGCGGTGAGGCTCCTCGGCCGCCTTGGAACTATCTGTGTATCGGACGCGTCGCGGGATAAGGGGTTGTCACTGGTAGTCGCCCCAAGCGCGTCCGATGCTTGGACCATTCCGAGGCGGCCCTGAAGCCTCTTCCGTCTAGCCGTTGGGTCCTTCTCGCCGCATCCCTCGCCTCGCACCCCGATTGCTATGCGGTGAGGCTCCTCGGCCGCCTTGGAACTATCTGTGTATCGGACGCATCGCGGGATAAGGGGTTGTCACTGGTAGTCGCCCCAAGCGCGTCCGATGCTTGGACCATTCCGAGGCGGCCCTGAAGCCTCTTCCGTCTAGCCGTTGGGTCCTTCTCGCCGCATCCCTCGCCTCGCACCCCGATTGCTATGCGGTGAGGCTCCTCGGCCGCCTTGGAACTATCTGTGTATCGGACGCGTCGCGGGATAAGGGGTTGTCACTGGTAGTCGCCCCAAGCGCGTCCGATGCTTGGACCATTCCGAGGCGGACCTGAAGCCTCTTCCGTCTAGCCGTTGGGTCCTTCTCGCCGCATCCCTCGCCTCGCACCCCGATTGCTATGCGGTGAGGCTCCTCGGCCGCCTTGGAACTATCTGTGTATCGGACGCGTCGCGGGATAAGGGGTTGTCACTGGTAGTCGCCCCAAGCGCGTCCGATGCTTGGACCATTCCGAGGCGGCCCTGAAGCCTCTTCCGTCTAGCCGTTGGGTCCTTCTCGCCGCATCCCTCGCCTCGCACCCCGATTGCTATGCGGTGAGGCTCCTCGGCCGCCTTGGAACTATCTGTGTATCGGACGCGTCGCGGGATAAGGGGTTGTCACTGGTAGTCGCCCCAAGCGCGTCCGATGCTTGGACCATTCCGAGGCGGACCTGAAGCCTCTTCCCTCTAGCCGTTGGGGCTTTCTCGCCGCATCCCTCGCCTCGCACCCCGATTGCTATTCGGTGAGGCTCCTCGGCCGCCTTGGAACTATCTGTGTATCGGACGCATCGCGGGATAAGGGGTTGGCAGTGGTAGTCGCCCCAAGCGCGTCCGATGCTTGGACCATTCCGAGGCGGCCCTGCAGCCTCTTCCGTCTAGCCGTTGGGGCCATCTCGCTGCATCCCCCACCTCGCACCACGATTGCTATGCGGTGAGGCTCCTTGGCCGCCTCGGAACTATCTGTGTATCGGACGCATCGCGGGATAAGGGGTTGTCACTGGTAGTCGCCCCAAGCGCGTCCGATGCTTGGACTATTCCGAGGCGGCCCTGCAGCCTCTTCCGTCTAGCCGTTGGGGCCATCTCGCCGCATCCCCCAGCTCCTCGGCCGCCTCGGAACTATCTGTGTATCGGACGCATCGCGGGATAAGGGGTTGGCAGTGGTAGTCGCCCCAAGCGCGTTCGATGCTTGGACTATTCCGAGGCGGCCCCGCAGCCTCTTCCGTCTACCCTTTGGGGCCATCTCGCCGCATCCCTCGCCTCGCACCCCGATTGCTATGCGGTGAGGCTCCTCGGCCGCCTGGGAACTATCTTCGTATCGGATGCATCGCGGGATAAGGGGTTGTCACTGGTAGTCGCCCCAAGCGCGTCCGATGCTTGGACTATTCCGAGGCGGCCCTGTGGCCTCTTCCGTCTAGCCGTTGGGGCCATCTCGCCGCATCCCTCACCTCGCACCCCCATTGCTATGCGGTGAGGCTCCTCGGCCGCCTTGGAACTGTCTTCGTATCGGAAGCATCGCGGGATAAGGGGTTGTCACTGGTAGTCGCCCCAAGCGCGTCCGATGCTTGGACTATTCCGAGGCGGCCCTGCAGCCTCTTCCGTCTAGCCGTTGGGGCCATCTCGCCGCATCCCCCACCTCGCACCCGGATTGCTATGCGGTGAGGCTCCTCGGCCGCCTTGGAACTATCTTCGTATCGGACGCATCGCGGGATAAGGGGTTGTCACTGGTAGTCGCCCCAAGCGCGTCCGATGCTTGGACTATTCCGACGCGGCCCTGTGGCCTCTTCCGTCTAGCCGTTGGGGCCATCTCGCCGCATTCCCCACCTCGCACCCCGATTGCTATGCGGTGAGGCTCCTCGGCCGCCTTGGAACCATCTTCGTATCGGACGCATCGCGGGATGAGGGGTTGTCACTGGTAGTCGCCCCAAGCGCGTCCGATGCTTGGACCATTCCGAGGCGGCCCTGAAGCCTCTTCCGTCTAGCCGTTGGGGCCTTCCCGCCCCATCCCTCGCCTCGCACCCCCGATTGCTATGCGGTGAGGCTCCTCGGCCGCCTTGGAACCATCTGTGTATCGGACGCATCGCGGGATAAGGGGTTGGCACTGGTAGTCGCCCCAAGCGCGTCCGATGCTTGGAGCATTCCGAGGTGGCCCTGAAGCCTCTTCCGTCTAGCCGTTGGGGCCTTCCCGCCCCATCCCTCGCCTCGCACCCCGATTGATATGCGGTGAGGCTCCTCGGCCGCCTTGGAACTATCTGTGTATCGGACGCATCGCGGGATAAGGGGTTGGCACTGGTAGTCGTCCCAATCGCGTCCGATGCTTGGACCATTCCGAGGCGGCCCTGCAGCCTCTTCCGTTTAGCCGTCGGGGCCTTCCCGCCGCATCCCTCGCCTCGCATCCCGATTCCTATGCGGTGAGTCTTCTCGGCCGCCGCGGAACTATACCTGTTATTGCTACTGCATCCTTCGGCTGGTAACCTCCTCTGCCGCCTTGGAACGTTCTCTTTGTCGGACGCGTCGCGGGATAAGGGGTTGGCACTGGTAGTCGCCCCAAGCGCGCCCGATGCATAGACCGCTCCGAGTTGACCTTGCTTTCAGCCTCTCACATGCATAGACCTCTCTGAGTCGACCCTGCAGCCTCTCACGTTTAGCCTTTGGAATCTCGCCTCACAACATGATTGCTATCCTTGATGCATCCCTTGCCTCGAGCCCTGATTGCTTTCTTGGCTGCATCCCTCCTCTCCTCACAGCCCGGTTGTCATCACTGCTTCATCCGTCGCTTCATGCATTCTGGCTGCTGGGCCCTTCCCACCGCACACCTCGATTGCTATCTCTTCTGCATCACACACCCCGATTGCTATCTCTGCTACATCCCTCGGCTCTCACTTCTGCATCCTTCGCCTCCCACCTCGATTGCTATCAATGCTGCATCCGTAACCTCACACCCCGATTGCTATGCGGGGAGGCTCCTTGGCCGCCTTGGAAATTTCTGTGTGTCGGACGCACCGCGGGATAAGGGGTTGGCACTGGTAGTCGCCCCAAGTGCGCCCGATTCTTAGACCGCTTCGAGGTGACCTCGTAGCCTCTTTCGTCCAGGCTTCCTGCCTTCAACGCCCTTTTTACACCTCGATTGCTATGCGCGGGCTCGTTGGCGTCTATCACCTCTCTGCGAAGAGTGGCACGATGATTGTTGGGGTAAATCGTAGCAGTCCGATCTCTGGCCTTGGGCCATTGTGAGGGCTGATCGATTTCCTGTGCGCATCTCGTGTTCGCCCAGTAACAGACTCGACGACTTGTAATCGGTCTTGTTCCCGATTGTTCCTGGAGGTAGTCTTCGGAACTCTTGGATTTGACCTGTCACTCGAACTGTCCTCTTCCGAGGATGCTTGTGTGTGTGTGCTTGTGCCATTTCCTTGGCGGTATTAACGAGATATTAAAGAGCGGAGTGAGCGCCTCGCCCAGCTATGTTTGGGGCTCTCACTCCCTTACCCGGTGTGCGACCGCTTTGCACGTAGGTTGCGGAGCATCGCGACTCTTTCGATGTTTGGCGGTTGTCTTCCGGTGATGCGTTGGTCCCGAAGTGCACGTTACTAGCATTTCTGCCATTGTTCTCGATCTTTGGCACGTTCCTTCGTTGCAATTGGATATATATCTCCGTTTATACGCGCAGGCTTCTCCCGCCTATTCAGCGCTGTCCCACTCTCAGCACTCTCGTGGTCTCCTTGGCTTCTCTCTCCCGTGAGCGAGCTCTCTTCTCGAGTCTTTTCCATGTCCCATGGAGGTTGCCTTGCGAAATTCGGGCACACAAACGTGACCGGATAAGAGCGGAATTGCCTATGAGGAGAAGCTCACCTTAGGGAGCAGCAATGCCGAGTGTTTCGACAGAGGGTAGAGGGGGCGTTGTTTGGGCGGTTGCACAAAAGAGTGCTACGGTTGCACTGAAGGTTGCTTCTTCGTCTCCGACGAACTCTTCGAGGCAAAAAAGCTTGTATACGGGGTCGAGGTGGGACTGTTCGTGCGAGTTGCGCCACCAAAAGTGCGTAGGGGGCATATACCTGGGAAATGGATGTCTCTGAGTGGCCTTACTCGGTCGCGTGCACGGTGCATTCTCTAACGGCAGGACTG
>NW_026728920.1:437500-457500 GCF_030272615.1 Cryptomeria japonica
AAGCTCTCTCTAGCTGCGTGCACCTGCCCCGGCCGCGCACCCGGCCCCGCCCAGCTTCGCTCACCTGTCCCGGGCGTCTGGTGCGGAACCTTAGAGTAAGAAACATCACCGTGCACCTTGGCCAACGTGCGCGACTCGACCGAGCGCGCACTGGCCGAGGTGCACACCGATTTCACCTGGGTGCGCGCGCAGCACCTCGGGCGCACCGGGGTGCGCGCACAACGCCCGGGTTGCACCGTGGCCTGTGTGCTCGGGGCGCCTCGGGTGCGCGCTCGGTGTCGCCCCCGCGCGCGCGGTAGTGCGGGCAGCGCACCCCGGCCCGGCCCGGCCCCGACGAGAACGCAAACGGGCAAAAGGTTTATTCAAATAGCATTGCGACGCCCGGCGAAAAACTAAAAAAGGGTGCAACACCGGGACTTCCCGGGAGGTCACCCATCCCAGTACTACTCCGGCCCAAGCGCGCTTAACTGCGGAGTTCTGATGGGATCCGGTGCACTAACGCTGGTATGATCGCACCCGTTATGAGCTTGTCGCAGTGTGTACTTAGCAAACCGCGACCCACGTGCGAATCCACCCCGGCCACCCACCCCCGTCGAGGTGCACACCCTCCCTCGCGAAGTGCGCCCCGTTCGCCAAGTGTGAGCCCTGCCCGGGTGCGCGCACCTTGCTAGGGCGTCGGGTGTGCACCCGGCCCGGCCTACGTGCGTGCACCTGGACGGGGCGTCGTGTGCGTGCAGTGTCCCGTCTGCAACGCGGTGCCCACACACCACCTCGGGCGCAACGACCTGCGCTCACATGTGGGCCGAGTGCACCTTGGTGCATGTTCGGGGCGCCTCGGGTGCACGCTCGATCTTGCCCCGGTGCACCAAGGCGCTCGGTTTGCCCCGGGTGCGCACTTGGTGCAAGGTGGGCACCCAAAATAGGGATCAAGCACCAAAACACAAGTTTCGGGATGCAAAATGGGACCCAAGGACCACAAATGCGTTCCAAGACCCATGATGGGTCCACGAGAACAAAAATGTGTTCCGAGACTTAATAAACAAATATTGGGTTTTAGGAGAAGAAACATGCTCTGATGCCCAAAACGAGAATCGACCCCGAAAAGGCCACAGGCCAAAAGTGGGATGCGAGACAAAAAAAAATGGGACCCGAGGACCAAAATTGGGTTCCCAGGTCGAAGACAGGGCAACCGGACAAGAAACGACCTCTAAGGCTCGAAATGAGTCCCGACGACTAAAACTTGACAAGAAGCACCCATCAGGCACCCAACTCGACACCCATGGGATGCCGACCCACCCGGGCTTCCACCTAGCACACCTTGGCACCCACCCACCCTCGCACCCAACCTCGCACCCAACTTAGCACCTTTGAACCCACATTGGCACTCACCCTGACCCTGGCACCTTGGAACCCACATTGGCACTCACCTTGACCCTGGCACCCACCTTTGCACTCACCTTGGGACCCACCCTGGCTCCCACCTCGGCACCCACCCAGACACCCACCTTGGTTCCTTGGCACCCACCTTGGATCCTTGGCACCCACCCCGACACCCACCTTGGCACGCAACTTGGCTACTTGCCACCCACCTTGGCTCCTTGACGCCCACCCCGACAACCACCCCGTGACCTACCCTGGCTAGGGTTGGTGCACACCCACCCTGGTGCCCACCTTGGCACCCACCCCATGACCCACCTTGGCACGCACCTTAGTACCCACCCCGTTACCCACCCTAGGACCCACCCCGTGACCCACCTTGGCCAGGGTGGGTGCCTTGGTGCGCACAACTTGCCTGGGCTGCACACCAGGGCGGGCTCAAGATGGCACCCGCGTTCCGTTTTTTTCACTATCTTTCAAAACGGAAATTTTAAAATCTCGTTTTTTTTTTTTTTTTGCCTTTTCTGGAAATTAGTGAAGGCAGCGCATCAAAGGTGCGCAATGCTGGTGCGAACCCGGGAGCGCTCCGATGTGTGCTCCAAGGTGCGGCGTGCACGAAGTCCGAGCCCGGCTTGCCCCGGGTGCGCACCTCGCGTGCACCTTCGCCGGGGTGAGCACCTTGGCTGGGTTGCGCGCCCTGGTGCGCACCAAGGAGCGCTCTGAAGTGTGCTCCAAGGTGCGGCGTGCACGAAGTCGGAGCTCGGTTTGCCCCGGGTGTGCACCTCGGGTGCGCACCTCGCGTGCACCTTCGCTGCGGTGGGCACCTTGGCTGGGTTGCGCGCCTTGGTGGGCACCATGCAGTGCACGAAGTCGGAGCCCGGTTTGCCCCGGGCGCGCACCTCCGCCAGGGTGGGCACCTTGGTGCGCACAACTTGCCTGGGCTGCGCACCAGGAAGGGCTCAAGATGGCACCCGCGTTCCGTTTTTTTTCACTATCTTTCAGAACGGAAATTTTAAAATATCGTTTTTTTTTGCCTTTTCTGGAAATTAGTGAAGGCAGCGCATCAAAGGTGCGCAACGCTGGTGCGAACCTGGGAGCGCTCCGATGTGTGCTCCAAGGTGCGGCGTGCACGAAGTCGGAGCCCGGTTTGCCCCGGGTGCGCCCTGGTGGGCACCATGGTGCGCACCAAGGAGCGCTCCGAAGTGTGCTCCAAGGTGCGGCCTGCACGAAGTCGGAGCCCGGTTTGCCCCGGGCGTGCACCGCGGGTGGGCACCTTGGTGCGCATGCCTTGCCTGGGCTGCGCACCAGGGCGGGCTCAAGATGGCACCCGCGTTCCGTTTTTTTCACTATCTTTCAAAACGGAAATTTTAAAATCTCATTTTTTTTTGCCTTTTCTGGAAATTAGTGAAGGCAGCGCATCAAAGGTGCGCACCTCGCTGCCCACCACGGTGCGCAACGCCGGTGGGCACCCGGGAGTGCTTCGAAGTGTGCTCCAAGGTGCTGCGTGCACGTTGTCGGAGCCCGGTTTGCCCCGGGTGCGCACCTCGCGTGCACCTTCGTCGGGGTGGGCACCTTGGCTGGGTTTGCCCCGGCTGCGCTCCGAAGCGGGGTTATTGGAGCGCCGCCTCTTTTTTTGTCGGAGCGTTTGGTGGGGTTTCTCGCATTGGCTCTTCCCAGGCCCGGTTGCCACCCTGGCGCGCACGAAGTCGGAAGTAGGGTTAATTGCCCGGGTGCGCACCTTTGCCAGGGTGGGCACCTTACCTGGGCTGTGCACCAGGGCGGGCTCAAGATGGCACCCGCGTTCCGTTTTTTTCACTATCTTTCAAAACGGAAATTTTAAAATCTCCTCTTTTTTTTGCCTTTTCTGGAAATTAGTGAAGGCAGCGCATCAAAGGTGCGCACCTCGCTGCCCACCTTGGTGTGCTCTGAGGTGCGCACCCGGGAGCGCTACGAAGTGTGCTCCAAGGTGCGGCGTGCACGTTGTCGGAGCCCGGTTTGCCCCGGGTGCGCACCTCGCCTGCACCTTGGCCGGGGTGGGCACCCTGGCTGGGTTTGCCCAGGGTGCGCTCCGAAGCGGGGTTACTGGAGCGCCCCCTCTTTTTTTGTCAGAGCGTTTGGTGGGGTTTCTCGCATTGGCTCTTCCCAGGCCCGGTTGTTGGGTGCGCTCCCACCCTGGCGCGCGCGAAGTTGGAAGTTGGGTTAATTGCCCGGGCGCGCACCTTCGCCAGGGTGGGCACCTTGGTGCGCACACCTTGGCTGGGCTGCGCACCAGGGCGGGCTCAAGATGGCACCAGCATTCCCTTTTTCTCACTATCTTTCAAAACGGAAATTTTAAAATCTCGTTTTTTTTTGCCTTTTATGGAAATTAGTGAAGGCATCGCATCAAAGGTGCGCACCTCGCTGCCCACCTTGGTGTGCTCCGAGGTGCCCACCACGGTGCGCTCCGAGGTGCCCACCACGGTGCGCAACGCCGGTGCGAACCCGGGAGCGCCCCGATGTGTGCTCCAAGGTGCGGCGTGCACGAAGCCGGACCCCGGTTTGCCCCGGGTGCGCACCTCGCGTGCACCTTGGTGCGCACACCTTGGCTGGGTTGCGCGGCCTGGTGGGCACCATGGTGCGCACCAAGGAGCGCTCCAAAGTGTGCTCCAAGGTGCGGCGTGCACGAAGTCCTAGCCCGGTTTGCCCCGGGTGCGCACCTTCGCCGCGGTGGGCACCATGGCGTGCACGAAGTCGGAGCCCGGTTTGCCCCGGGTGCGCACCTCGCGTGCACCTTCGCCGGGGTGGGCACCTCGGCTGGGTTGCGCGCCCTGGTGCGCACCAAGGAGCGCTCCGAAGTGTGCTCCAAGGTGCGGCGTGCACGAAGTCGGAGCCCGGTTTGCCCCGGGTGCGCACCTTCGCCGCGGTGGGCACCCTGGTGCGCACCATGGCGTGCACGAAGTCGGAGCCCGGTTTGCCCCGGGTGCGCACCTCGCGTGCACCTTCGGCGGGGTTGCGCGCCCTGGTGCGCACCAAGGAGCGCTCCGAAGTGTGCTCCAAGGTGCGGCGTGCACGAAGTCGGAGCCCGGTTTGCCCCGGGTGCGCACCTCGCGTGCACCTTCGGCGGGGTTGCGCGCCCTGGTGGGCACCATGGTGCGCACCAAGGAGCGCTCCGAAGTGTGCTCCAAGGTGCGGCGTGCACGAAGTCGGAGCCCGGTTTGCCCCGGGTGCGCACCTCGCGTGCACCTTCGCCGCGGTGGGCACCATGGCGTGCACGAAGTCGGAGCCCGGTTTGCCCCGGGTGCGCACCTCGCGTGCACCTTCGCCGGGGTGGGCACCTCGGCTGGGTTGCGCGCCCTGGTGCGCACCAAGGAGCGCTCCGAAGTGTGCTCCAAGGTGCGGCGTGCACGAAGTCGGAGCCCGGTTTGCCCCGGGTGCGCACCTCGCGTGCACCTTCGCCGCGGTGGGCACCATGGCGTGCACGAAGTCGGAGCCCGGTTTGCCCCGGGTGCGCACCCCGCGTGCACCTTCGCCGGGGTGGGCACCTCGGCTGGGTTGCGCGCCCTGGTGCGCACCAAGGAGCGCTCCGAAGTGTGCTCCAAGGTGCGGCGTGCACGAAGTCGGAGCCCGGTTTGCCCCGGGTGCGCACCTCGCGTGCACCTTCGCCGCGGTGGGCACCTTGGCTGGGTTGGGCACCATTGAGCGCTCCGAAGTGTGCTCCAAGGTGCGCACCATGGCCCTCCAAGGTGCGCAGCATGGCGTGCACGAAGTCGGAGCCCGGTTTGCCCCGGGTGCGCACCTCGCGTGCACCTTCGCCAGGGTGGGCACCTCGGTGCGCACACCTTCTCAATGTTTTCTTGCCTTTTCTGGAAATTGGTGAAGGCAGCGCATCAAAGGTGCGCACCTCGGTGTGCTCCGAGGTGCGAACCCGAGAGCGCTCCGAGGTGCCCACGAAGTCGAAAGTCGGGTTAATTGCATTGTTTTCCCCGGGTGCGCTCCGAGGTGCGCAACATCGGTGCGCACCAAGGAGGGCTCCGAAGTGTGCTCCAAGGTGCGCACGATTCGGAGCTCGGTTTGCCCGGGGTGCGCACACCTTGGCTGGGTTGCGCACCCTTTGTGCGCTCCAAGGTGCGCACGAAGTCGGAGCTCGGTTTGCCCCGGGTGCGCACCTTCGCCAGGGTGCGCACCTTGATGCGCACGCCTTGGCTGGGCTGCGCACCTTGGTGGGCGCCATGGTGCGCACCTTTCGTGCGCTCCAAGGTGCGCACGAAGTCGGAGCTCGGTTTGCCCCGGGTGCGCACCTTGGTGGGCGCCATGGTGCACTCCGAGGTGCCCAAGATTGGTGCGCACCAAGGAGCGCTCCGAAGTGCGCTCCAAGGTGCGCAGGTGCGCGCGAAGTCGAAAGTTGGGTTAATTGTCCGGTTTGCCTCGGGTGCGCACCTTGCGTGCACCTTCGCCAGGGTGGGCGCCTTGGTGCGCACACCTTGGCTGGGCTGCGCACCCGGGCGCGCACACCTTGGCACCCGCGTTTCCTTCATTTTAAATTTTTTTTTTTTACAATCTCTCAAGTGGGAAATTCTATAATCTCAACTTTTTTTGCCTTTTCAGGAAACTTTTGAATGGAGCGCATCATTGGTGCGCTCCGAAGTGTGCTCCAAGGTGCGCACCTCTGGTGTGCTCCAAAGCTCTCTCCAGCTGCGTGCACCTGCCCCGGCCGCGCACCCGGCCCCGCCCAGCTTCGCTCACCTGTCCCGGGCGTCTGGTGCGGAACCTTAGAGTAAGAAACATCACCGTGCACCTTGGCCAACGTGCGCGACTCGACCGAGCGCGCACTGGCCGAGGTGCACACCGATTTCACCTGGGTGCGCGCGCAGCACCTCGGGCGCACCGGGGTGCGCGCACAACGCCCGGGTTGCACCGTGGCCTGTGTGCTCGGGGCGCCTCGGGTGCGCGCTCGGTGTCGCCCCCGCGCGCGCGGTAGTGCGGGCAGCGCACCCCGGCCCGGCCCGGCCCCGACGAGAACGCAAACGGGCAAAAGGTTTATTCAAATAGCATTGCGACGCCCGGCGAAAAACTAAGAAAGGGTGCAACACCGGGACTTCCCGGGAGGTCACCCATCCCAGTACTACTCCGGCCCAAGCGCGCTTAACTGCGGAGTTCTGATGGGATCCGGTGCACTAACGCTGGTATGATCGCACCCGTTATGAGCTTGTCGCAGTGTGTACTTAGCAAACCGCGACCCACGTGCGAATCCACCCCGGCCACCCACCCCCGTCGAGGTGCACACCCTCCCTCGCGAAGTGCGCCCCGTTCGCCAAGTGTGAGCCCTGCCCGGGTGCGCGCACCTTGCTAGGGCGTCGGGTGTGCACCCGGCCCGGCCTACGTGCGTGCACCTGGACGGGGCGTCGTGTGCGTGCAGTGTCCCGTCTGCAACGCGGTGCCCACACACCACCTCGGGCGCAACGACCTGCGCTCACATGTGGGCCGAGTGCACCTTGGTGCATGTTCGGGGCGCCTCGGGTGCACGCTCGATCTTGCCCCGGTGCACCAAGGCGCTCGGTTTGCCCCGGGTGCGCACTTGGTGCAAGGTGGGCACCCAAAATAGGGATCAAGCACCAAAACACAAGTTTCGGGATGCAAAATGGGACCCAAGGACCACAAATGCGTTCCAAGACCCATGATGGGTCCACGAGAACAAAAATGTGTTCCGAGACTTAATAAACAAATATTGGGTTTTAGGAGAAGAAACATGCTCTGATGCCCAAAACGAGAATCGACCCCGAAAAGGCCACAGGCCAAAAGTGGGATGCGAGACAAAAAAAAATGGGACCCGAGGACCAAAATTGGGTTCCCAGGTCGAAGACAGGGCAACCGGACAAGAAACGACCTCTAAGGCTCGAAATGAGTCCCGACGACTAAAACTTGACAAGAAGCACCCATCAGGCACCCAACTCGACACCCATGGGATGCCGACCCACCCGGGCTTCCACCTAGCACACCTTGGCACCCACCCACCCTCGCACCCAACCTCGCACCCAACTTAGCACCTTTGAACCCACATTGGCACTCACCCTGACCCTGGCACCTTGGAACCCACATTGGCACTCACCTTGACCCTGGCACCCACCTTTGCACTCACCTTGGGACCCACCCTGGCTCCCACCTCGGCACCCACCCAGACACCCACCTTGGTTCCTTGGCACCCACCTTGGATCCTTGGCACCCACCCCGACACCCACCTTGGCACGCAACTTGGCTACTTGCCACCCACCTTGGCTCCTTGACGCCCACCCCGACAACCACCCCGTGACCTACCCTGGCTAGGGTTGGTGCACACCCACCCTGGTGCCCACCTTGGCACCCACCCCATGACCCACCTTGGCACGCACCTTAGTACCCACCCTGTTACCCACCCTAGGACCCACCCCGTGACCCACCTTGGCCAGGGTGGGTGCACCCACCCTGGTGCCCACCTTGGCACCCACCCATCCTAGCACCCAGCCTGTGACCGGGCTTGGAACCCAACCTTGCACCCGTCTTGGCCAGTGTGGGTGCGCACCCATCCTGGCACCCACGTTGTGACACACCCTTTAACCCACGCACCCTAGCAGCCACGTTGGCACCCACCTTGGAACACAACCTAGCAACTTGGCACCCACCCCGTGACCCACCTTGGCATCCACCATAGCAGTCGCCCACTTGGCACCCACCTTGGAACCCAAGTTGGCACCCACCTCGGCACCCACCTTGACACTTGTGGACCCACCTTGCCACTCACCCTAGCATCGACCCATCCTAGCACCCACCCTGGCACCTTTGCACCCTAGCACTCACCCATCCTAGCACCTAACCTGTGACCCACCTTGACACTCACCCTCGCACCCACCTTGGAACCCAACCTAGCACCCACCCACCCTGACACCAACCCTAGCACCTACCCACCCTTGCACCCACCCTGTGACCCATCTTGGCACCCACCCATCCTACCACTCAACCTATCACCCACCTTCTCACCCACCTTGGCATCCACCTTAGCACCCACCCACACTGGCACCTTGGCACCCACCTCGGGCAAGGTGGGTGCACACCCACCCTGACACCCAATTTAGAACCAACCGAGCATGTTACCCACCTTGGCACCCACATTGCAGCCCACCCTAGTACCCACCCTATGACCCACATTGGCATCCACACCCTAGCACCCAGGCACCTCGACACCCGCCTTGACACGCACCCTAGCACTAAACCTGTGACCCACCTTGGAACTCACCCTAGAACCCACCCACCCTGTGAACCACCTTGGCATCCACCTTAGCACCCACCCACCTTGGCACCCACTCTAGCACTCACCCATCCTAACACCCAACTTGTTACCCACCTTGGCACCCGCCCTCGCGTCCACCTTGAAACCCACCCTAGCACCCACCCACGCAGGAGCCCACCTTGGCACCCAACCTAACACCCACGCATCCTGGCACCCAACTTGTGACCCACCTTGGAACCCACCCTAGTACCCACCTTTGAACCCACTATATCACCAACCCACCTTGGCACCCACCCTATGACCCTCTTTGGAATCCACCCTAGCACGCACCCACCCTGGCACCCACCATGGAGCGCACCCTAGCACCCACCCACCTCGGCACGCACCTCAACACCCACCTTGGTGTGCGCACTGCGCCAACCTCTCAAAGACCCTATGTGGTGCGCTCCAAAGTGTACACCTTTGGTGCGCTCCAAGGTGCGCACCTTTGGTGCACACCGAGGTGCACACCAAAGTGTGCACCGAGGTGAGCACCAAAGTGCACTCCAAGGTGCACACCAAGGCGTGCACCTTTGGTGCGGTCAATGCAAACGAATTCGGAAGTTGGGGTCGATGTCCTAATCGCTGCTGCAGACTACACGTATGAGAATCGGACAAATAGCTTTATATAGGGGAGGTGTTGCGTTTGATGGGTCGACTCCCCTGGTTGTGTGCACTGCACCAACTTCAAAGACCCTGTCTTGTTTAAGAAGTCAAAAGTTGGGGTGGATGTCCTAATCATTGCTGCAGTCTACGCATGTATGAGAATCAGACAAATAGCTTATATAGGGGAGGTGTTGCATTCGGTGGGTTGACTCCCCTGGTTGTGCGCACTGCGCCAACCTCAAAGACCCCGCATAGCAGAAGAAGTCGGAAGTCGGATTTTGGTGAGCACCAAGGCGTGCACCTTTGGTGCGGTCAACGCAGACGAATTCAGAAGTTGGGGTGGATGTCCTAATCGTTGTTGCAGGCTACACATGTATGAGAATCAGACAAATAGCTTATATAGGGGAGGTGTTGGGTTTGATGGGTCAACTCCCTTGGTTGTGCGCATTACGCCAACCTCAAAGACCTTGTTTTCGTTAAGAAGTCAAAAGTTGGGGTCAATGTCCTAATGGCTCCTGTAGGCTACACATGTATGAGAATCGGACAAATAGCTTATATAGGGGAGGTGTTGGGTTTGATGGGTCGACTCCCCTGGTTGTGCGCATTACGTCAACCTCAAAGACCTTGTTTTCGTTAAGAAGTCAAAAGTTGGGGTCGATGTCCTAATTGCTCCTGTAGACTACACATGTATGAGAATCAGACAAATAGCTTATATAGGGGAGGTGTTGGGTTTGATGGGTTGACTCCCCTAGTTGTTCGCATTACACCAACCTCAAAGACCTTGTTTTCGTTTAGAAGCCGAAAGTTGGGGTCGATGTCCTAATTGCTCCTGCAGGCTACGCATGTATGAGAATCAGACAAATAGCTTATATAGGGGAGGTGTTGGGTTTGATGGGTCGACTCCCCTGGTTGTGCGCATTGCGCCAACCTCAAAGACCCTGCATTGCGGATGAAGTCGAAAGTCAGAGTTTGGTGTGCTACAAGGTGTGGTCGAAGGTGCTCACCTAGGTGTGCACCTTTGGAGCGCAGGAAAAGTGCCCTCCAAAAGTGCGCACCTTTGGAGTGCACAAAAGTGCCCTCCAAAAGTGCGCACCTTTGGAGCGCACAAAAGTGCCCTCCAAAAAGTGCCCTCCAAAAGTGCGCACCTTTGGAGCGCACAAAAGTGCCCTCCAAAAAGTGCCCTCCAAAAGTGCGCACCTTTGGAGTGCAGAAAAGTGCCCTCCAAAAAGTGCCCTCCAAAAGTGTGCACCTTTGGAGTGCACAAAAGTGCCCTCCAAAAGTGCGCACCTTTGGAGCGCAGAAAAGTGCCCTCCAAAAAGTGCCCTCCAAAAGTGCGCACCTTTGGAGCGCAGAAAAGTGCCCTCCAAAAAGTGCCCTCCAAAAGTGCGCACCTTTGGAGCGCAGAAAAGTGCCCTCCAAAAAGTGCCCTCCAAAAGTGCGCACCTTTGGAGCGCAGAAAAGTGCCCTCCAAAAAGTGCCCTCCAAAAGTGCGCACCTTTGGAGCGCACAAAAGTGCCCTCCAAAAAGTGCCCTCCAAAAGTGCGCACCTTTGGAGCGCACAAAAGTGCCCTCCAAAAGTGCGCACCTTTGGAGCGCACAAAAGTGCCCTCCAAAAGTGCGCACTTTTGGTGCGCACCAAGGCGCTGGTTCGGTCGTTGCAGGCGAGTTCGGAAGTTGGGGTCGATGTCCTGAGCGGAGGTGCAAACTACACAGGTGTCGGAATCGGACAAATAGCTTATATAGGGGAGGTGTATGCTTCGATGGGTCGACTCCCCAGGTTGAGCGCACCGCGCCAACCTCAAAGACCCTACGGTATGGATGAAGTCGGAAGTTGGGTCCGATGACCGATTCGATTAGTAGGTATGCTCATGAGGTCGGAATTTGGGTCCGATGACCTGCCATGTGCAGGAAGGCGAATGTTGGCACTGTGCGTTGCAAGGTGCACACCAAGGTGCTGGTGCGGTCTTTTTAGTCGAGTTCGGAAGTTGGGGTCGATGTCCTGATCGGAGGTGCAAGCTACACAGGTGTGGGAATCGGACAAATAGCTTATATAGGGGAGGTGTATGCTTCGTTGGGTCGACTCCCCGGGTTGAGCGCACCGCGCCAACCTCAAAGACCCTACGGTATGGATGAAGTCGGAAGTTGGGTCCGATGACCGATTCGATATGTAGGCATACTCGCGAGGTCGGAATTTGGGTCCGATGACCTGCCATGTGCAGGAAGGCGAATGTTGGCACTGTGCGTTGCAAGGTGCGCACCAAGGCGCTGGTTCGGTCGTTGCAGGCGAGTTCGGAAGTTGGGGTCGATGTCCTGATCGGAGGTGCAAACTACACAGGTGTGGGAATCGGACAAATAGCTTATATAGGGGAGGTGTATGCTTCGTTGGGTCGACTCCCCGGGTTGAGCGCACCGCGCCAACCTCAAAGACCCTACGGTATGGATGAAGTCGGAAGTTGTGTCCGATGACCGATTCGATATGTAGGCATACTCGCGAGGTCGGAATTTGGGTCCGATGACCTGCCATGTGCAGGAAGGCGAATGTTGGGACTGTGCGTCGCAAGGTGCGCACCAAGGCGCTGGTGCCGTCGTTGCAGTCGAGTTCGGAAGTTGGGGTCGATGTCCTGGTCAGAGGTGCAAACTACACAGGTGTGGGAATCGGACAAATAGCTTATATAGGGGAGGTGTATGCTTCGATGGGTCGACTCCCCGGGTTGAGCGCACCGCGCCAACCTCAAAGACCCTACAGTATGGATGAAGTCGGAAGTTGGGTCCGATGACCGATTCGATACGTAGGCATATTGGCGAGGTCTGAATTTGTGTCCGATGACCTGCCATGCGCAGGAAGGCGGAATTTGGGTCCGATGACCGAGTTGATGGCGTGCCATGCGCAGAAAGGCGGAATTTGGGTCCGATGACCGAGTTGATGTTGATGGCCCGCCATGCACAGGAAGGCGGAATTTGGGTCCGATGACCGATTTGAAGGCGTGCCATGCGCAGAAAGGCGGAGTTTGGGTCCGATGACCGAGTTGATATTGATGGCCCGCCATGCGCAGGAAGGCGGAATTTGGGTCCGATGACCTGACATACGCATGGAGTCCGACTCGGGGGCCGATGTTCGATTCGATGACTTGCATTGTGGGTAAAGTCGGAAGTTGTGGTCTTTGACCCGATTCGATGACCAGACTTCGGCTGCTTGAGAATCGGACAAATAACTTATATAGGGGAGGTAGTGTTCTCGAGCATCCTCCCCCCGTGCCCGTTTATGTCGATTGATGCTGGTGCTCGACTGGTTGGAGCGCTCGGATGCAAAAATCTTGCACCAGGATTTATCGATTGTGATGGACACGGCAAGTCTCCTGATTGCTATGCAGGAGCTCATCGTGAATCTCTATGCGGCCTTGGTATGGACTCGACCTGCGGAATGGTTCGGCAATGGTAGTCGCTCCAACACGTCCTTGCAATGGCCACAGAGGTGATTCGACTAGAGCTCCAGTCTAGCTTTTGGGTTGCTTGGCGGACTGGTATAGCCGCGATCGAGTTCCGGCCATGAACGTTTTAGATAGCTCTTGGGCTTTCTGGGACGGAAGTCGGAAGTTTGGGCTGTTGTCCGATTTGATGACCATTCTTCGGATGTGTGAGAATCGGACAAATAACTTATATAGGGGACTGTGTTGTCTCACGCAGCCCCCTCCGTGCCCCTCTATCTCGACCGATGTTGGTGCTTGAAAGGGTTGGGATCGCTCGGATTTATAAACGTGCACCACCATTTGTCGAGTGTGAGGGACGCGGCAGGTCTCCTAAATGCTATACGGGCGCTCTCTGAGAATCTCTATCCGGCCTCGACACAGACTAGTCTTGCTGAATGGTTTGGCACTGGTAGTCGATCCAACACGTCGTTGTTGTGGCCGCCTAGGCGATTCGATTCGAGCCCCCGTCTAGCTTTTGGGTTGCTTGGCGGATTTTGCCCTATCCGCAAGTGAGCTCGGTCCCTAAACGTTCGAGAAACCCGATTGCTATGCGCCGACTCTCTTTCTTGCGAGCCTCCATCTAGCTTTTGGGTCTCTACGGAACGGAAGTCGGAATCTGGGACCGTTGTTTGATTCGACGAGGCAGACTACGGTTGTGCGAGAATCGGACAAATAACTTATATAGGGGAGGTGTTGACTGGAGCATTCTCCCCCGTGCCCCTCTAACTCGACCAATGCTGGCGCTCGAACGGTGGTAGCGCTCGGATTTTCGTTGACCGCCAGCATTGGTCGATTTAGAGGGGCATGCGAGATTCCCGAATGCTATGCGAGGGCTCTAACGGAAATGTCTATTGGTTTCGGTATGGATGCAATTGCGAGTGGTTCGGCAAAGGTAGTCGTTCCGATGCGTCCATGTCGTGGCCAAATCGATAATTCGATTTGAGCCCTCGTATAGCATTTGGGTCTCTCGATGTGATTCCGCATTCCAGTCCCTTTGGGCACTGCTTGAGCCGCATCCCAGGGGGTTCCCTTCCCAATAATCTGCCTCGCAACCCGATTGCTATGCGGTGAGGCTCCTCGGCCGCCTCGGAACTATCTGTGTATCAGACGCATCGCGGGATAAGGGGTTGGCAACGGTAGTCGCCCCAAGCGCGTCCGATGCTTGGACCATTCCGAGGCGGCCCTGAAGCCTCTTCCGTCTAGCCGTTGGGTCCTTCTCGCCGCATCCCTTGCCTCGCACCCCGATTGCTATGCGGTGAGGCTCCTCGGCCGCCTTGGAACTATCTGTGTATCAGACGCATCGCGGGATAAGGGGTTGTCACTGGTAGTCGCCCCAAGCGCGTCCGATGCTTGGACCATTCCGAGGCGGCCCTGAAGCCTCTTCCGTCTAGCCGTTGGGTCCTTCTCGCCGCATCCCTCGACTCGCACCCCGATTGCTATGCGGTGAGGCTCCTCGGCCGCCTTGGAACTATCTGTGTATCGGACGCGTCGCGGGATAAGGGGTTGTCACTGGTAGTCGCCCCAAGCGCGTCCGATGCTTGGACCATTCCGAGGCGGCCCTGAAGCTTCTTCCGTCTAGCCGTTGGGTCCTTCTCGCCGCATCCCTCGCCTCGCACCCCGATTGCTATGCGGTGAGGCTCCTCGGCCGCCTTGGAACTATCTGTGTATCGGACGCGTCGCGGGATAAGGGGTTGTCACTGGTAGTCGCCCCAAGCGCGTGCGATGCATGGACCATTCCCAGGCGGCCCTGAAGCCTCTTCCGTCTAGCCGTTGGGTCCTTCTCGCCGCATCCCTCGCCTCGCACCCCGATTGCTATGCGGTGAGGCTCCTCGGCCGCCTTGGAACTATCTGTGTATCGGACGCGTCGCGGGATAAGGGGTTGTCACTGGTAGTCGCCCCAAGCGCGTGCGATGCATGGACCATTCCGAGGCGGCCCTGAAGCCTCTTCCGTCTAGCCGTTGGGTCCTTCTCGCCGCATCCCTCGCCTCGCACCCCGATTGCTATGCGGTGAGGCTCCTCGGCCGCCTTGGAACTATCTGTGTATCGGACGCGTCGCGGGATAAGGGGTTGTCACTGGTAGTCGCCCCAAGCGCGTCCGATGCTTGGACCATTCCGAGGCGGCCCTGAAGCCTCTTCCGTCTAGCCGTTGGGTCCTTCTCGCCGCATCCCTCGCCTCGCACCCCGATTGCTATGCGGTGAGGCTCCTCGGCCGCCTTGGAACTATCTGTGTATCGGACGCGTCGCGGGATAAGGGGTTGTCACTGGTAGTCGCCCCAAGCGCGTCCGATGCTTGGACCATTCCGAGGCGGCCCTGAAGCCTCTTCCGTCTAGCCGTTGGGTCCTTCTCGCCGCATCCCTCGCCTCGCACCCCGATTGCTATGCGGTGAGGCTCCTCGGCCGCCTTGGAACTATCTGTGTATCGGACGCATCGCGGGATAAGGGGTTGTCACTGGTAGTCGCCCCAAGCGCGTCCGATGCTTGGACCATTCCGAGGCGGCCCTGAAGCCTCTTCCGTCTAGCCGTTGGGTCCTTCTCGCCGCATCCCTCGCCTCGCACCCCGATTGCTATGCGGTGAGGCTCCTCGGCCGCCTTGGAACTATCTGTGTATCGGACGCGTCGCGGGATAAGGGGTTGTCACTGGTAGTCGCCCCAAGCGCGTCCGATGCTTGGACCATTCCGAGGCGGCCCTGAAGCCTCTTCCGTCTAGCCGTTGGGTCCTTCTCGCCGCATCCCTCGCCTCGCACCCCGATTGCTATGCGGTGAGGCTCCTCGGCCGCCTTGGAACTATCTGTGTATCGGACGCGTCGCGGGATAAGGGGTTGTCACTGGTAGTCGCCCCAAGCGCGTCCGATGCTTGGACCATTCCGAGGCGGACCTGAAGCCTCTTCCGTCTAGCCGTTGGGTCCTTCTCGCCGCATCCCTCGCCTCGCACCCCGATTGCTATGCGGTGAGGCTCCTCGGCCGCCTTGGAACTATCTGTGTATCGGACGCGTCGCGGGATAAGGGGTTGTCACTGGTAGTCGCCCCAAGCGCGTCCGATGCTTGGACCATTCCGAGGCGGCCCTGAAGCCTCTTCCGTCTAGCCGTTGGGTCCTTCTCGCCGCATCCCTCGCCTCGCACCCCGATTGCTATGCGGTGAGGCTCCTCGGCCGCCTTGGAACTATCTGTGTATCGGACGCGTCGCGGGATAAGGGGTTGTCACTGGTAGTCGCCCCAAGCGCGTCCGATGCTTGGACCATTCCGAGGCGGCCCTGAAGCCTCTTCCGTCTAGCCGTTGGGTCCTTCTCGCCGCATCCCTCGCCTCGCACCCCGATTGCTATGCGGTGAGGCTCCTCGGCCGCCTTGGAACTATCTGTGTATCGGACGCGTCGCGGGATAAGGGGTTGTCACTGGTAGTCGCCCCAAGCGCGTCCGATGCTTGGACCATTCCGAGGCGGCCCTGAAGCCTCTTCCGTCTAGCCGTTGGGTCCTTCTCGCCGCATCCCTCGCCTCGCACCCCGATTGCTATGCGGTGAGGCTCCTCGGCCGCCTTGGAACTATCTGTGTATCGGACGCGTCGCGGGATAAGGGGTTGTCACTGGTAGTCGCCCCAAGCGCGTCCGATGCTTGGACCATTCCGAGGCGGCCCTGAAGCCTCTTCCGTCTAGCCGTTGGGTCCTTCTTGCCGCATCCCTCGCCTCGCACCCCGATTGCTATGCGGTGAGGCTCCTCGGCCGCCTTGGAACTATCTGTGTATCGGACGCGTCGCGGGATAAGGGGTTGTCACTGGTAGTCGCCCCAAGCGCGTCCGATGCTTGGACCATTCCGAGGCGGCCCTGAAGCCTCTTCCGTCTAGCCGTTGGGTCCTTCTCGCCGCATCCCTCGCCTCGCACCCCGATTGCTATGCGGTGAGGCTCCTCGGCCGCCTTGGAACTATCTGTGTATCGGACGCGTCGCGGGATAAGGGGTTGTCACTGGTAGTCGCCCCAAGCGCGTCCGATGCTTGGACCATTCCGAGGCGGCCCTGAAGCCTCTTCCGTCTAGCCGTTGGGTCCTTCTCGCCGCATCCCTCGCCTCGCACCCCGATTGCTATGCGGTGAGGCTCCTCGGCCGCCTTGGAACTATCTGTGTATCGGACGCGTCGCGGGATAAGGGGTTGTCACTGGTAGTCGCCCCAAGCGCGTCCGATGCTTGGACCATTCCGAGGCGGACCTGAAGCCTCTTCCCTCTAGCCGTTGGGGCTTTCTCGCCGCATCCCTCGCCTCGCACCCCGATTGCTATTCGGTGAGGCTCCTCGGCCGCCTTGGAACTATCTGTGTATCGGACGCATCGCGGGATAAGGGGTTGGCAGTGGTAGTCGCCCCAAGCGCGTCCGATGCTTGGACCATTCCGAGGCGGCCCTGCAGCCTCTTCCGTCTAGCCGTTGGGGCCATCTCGCTGCATCCCCCACCTCGCACCACGATTGCTATGCGGTGAGGCTCCTTGGCCGCCTCGGAACTATCTGTGTATCGGACGCATCGCGGGATAAGGGGTTGTCACTGGTAGTCGCCCCAAGCGCGTCCGATGCTTGGACTATTCCGAGGCGGCCCTGCAGCCTCTTCCGTCTAGCCGTTGGGGCCATCTCGCCGCATCCCCCAGCTCCTCGGCCGCCTCGGAACTATCTGTGTATCGGACGCATCGCGGGATAAGGGGTTGGCAGTGGTAGTCGCCCCAAGCGCGTTCGATGCTTGGACTATTCCGAGGCGGCCCCGCAGCCTCTTCCGTCTACCCTTTGGGGCCATCTCGCCGCATCCCTCGCCTCGCACCCCGATTGCTATGCGGTGAGGCTCCTCGGCCGCCTGGGAACTATCTTCGTATCGGATGCATCGCGGGATAAGGGGTTGTCACTGGTAGTCGCCCCAAGCGCGTCCGATGCTTGGACTATTCCGAGGCGGCCCTGTGGCCTCTTCCGTCTAGCCGTTGGGGCCATCTCGCCGCATCCCTCACCTCGCACCCCCATTGCTATGCGGTGAGGCTCCTCGGCCGCCTTGGAACTGTCTTCGTATCGGAAGCATCGCGGGATAAGGGGTTGTCACTGGTAGTCGCCCCAAGCGCGTCCGATGCTTGGACTATTCCGAGGCGGCCCTGCAGCCTCTTCCGTCTAGCCGTTGGGGCCATCTCGCCGCATCCCCCACCTCGCACCCGGATTGCTATGCGGTGAGGCTCCTCGGCCGCCTTGGAACTATCTTCGTATCGGACGCATCGCGGGATAAGGGGTTGTCACTGGTAGTCGCCCCAAGCGCGTCCGATGCTTGGACTATTCCGACGCGGCCCTGTGGCCTCTTCCGTCTAGCCGTTGGGGCCATCTCGCCGCATCCCCCACCTCGCACCCCGATTGCTATGCGGTGAGGCTCCTCGGCCGCCTTGGAACCATCTTCGTATCGGACGCATCGCGGGATGAGGGGTTGTCACTGGTAGTCGCCCCAAGCGCGTCCGATGCTTGGACCATTCCGAGGCGGCCCTGAAGCCTCTTCCGTCTAGCCGTTGGGGCCTTCCCGCCCCATCCCTCGCCTCGCACCCCCGATTGCTATGCGGTGAGGCTCCTCGGCCGCCTTGGAACCATCTGTGTATCGGACGCATCGCGGGATAAGGGGTTGGCACTGGTAGTCGCCCCAAGCGCGTCCGATGCTTGGAGCATTCCGAGGTGGCCCTGAAGCCTCTTCCGTCTAGCCGTTGGGGCCTTCCCGCCCCATCCCTCGCCTCGCACCCCGATTGATATGCGGTGAGGCTCCTCGGCCGCCTTGGAACTATCTGTGTATCGGACGCATCGCGGGATAAGGGGTTGGCACTGGTAGTCGTCCCAATCGCGTCCGATGCTTGGACCATTCCGAGGCGGCCCTGCAGCCTCTTCCGTTTAGCCGTCGGGGCCTTCCCGCCGCATCCCTCGCCTCGCATCCCGATTCCTATGCGGTGAGTCTTCTCGGCCGCCGCGGAACTATACCTGTTATTGCTACTGCATCCTTCGGCTGGTAACCTCCTCTGCCGCCTTGGAACGTTCTCTTTGTCGGACGCGTCGCGGGATAAGGGGTTGGCACTGGTAGTCGCCCCAAGCGCGCCCGATGCATAGACCGCTCCGAGTTGACCTTGCTTTCAGCCTCTCACATGCATAGACCTCTCTGAGTCGACCCTGCAGCCTCTCACGTTTAGCCTTTGGAATCTCGCCTCACAACATGATTGCTATCCTTGATGCATCCCTTGCCTCGAGCCCTGATTGCTTTCTTGGCTGCATCCCTCCTCTCCTCACAGCCCGGTTGTCATCACTGCTTCATCCGTCGCTTCATGCATTCTGGCTGCTGGGCCCTTCCCACCGCACACCTCGATTGCTATCTCTTCTGCATCACACACCCCGATTGCTATCTCTGCTACATCCCTCGGCTCTCACTTCTGCATCCTTCGCCTCCCACCTCGATTGCTATCAATGCTGCATCCGTAACCTCACACCCCGATTGCTATGCGGGGAGGCTCCTTGGCCGCCTTGGAAATTTCTGTGTGTCGGACGCACCGCGGGATAAGGGGTTGGCACTGGTAGTCGCCCCAAGTGCGCCCGATTCTTAGACCGCTTCGAGGTGACCTCGTAGCCTCTTTCGTCCAGGCTTCCTGCCTTCAACGCCCTTTTTACACCTCGATTGCTATGCGCGGGCTCGTTGGCGTCTATCACCTCTCTGCGAAGAGTGGCACGATGATTGTTGGGGTAAATCGTAGCAGTCCGATCTCTGGCCTTGGGCCATTGTGAGGGCTGATCGATTTCCTGTGCGCATCTCGTGTTCGCCCAGTAACAGACTCGACGACTTGTAATCGGTCTTGTTCCCGATTGTTCCTGGAGGTAGTCTTCGGAACTCTTGGATTTGACCTGTCACTCGAACTGTCCTCTTCCGAGGATGCTTGTGTGTGTGTGCTTGTGCCATTTCCTTGGCGGTATTAACGAGATATTAAAGAGCGGAGTGAGCGCCTCGCCCAGCTATGTTTGGGGCTCTCACTCCCTTACCCGGTGTGCGACCGCTTTGCACGTAGGTTGCGGAGCATCGCGACTCTTTCGATGTTTGGCGGTTGTCTTCCGGTGATGCGTTGGTCCCGAAGTGCACGTTACTAGCATTTCTGCCATTGTTCTCGATCTTTGGCACGTTCCTTCGTTGCAATTGGATATATATCTCCGTTTATACGCGCAGGCTTCTCCCGCCTATTCAGCGCTGTCCCACTCTCAGCACTCTCGTGGTCTCCTTGGCTTCTCTCTCCCGTGAGCGAGCTCTCTTCTC